>NW_025875978.1:0-1359 GCF_002878395.1 Capsicum annuum
GCATGTAACAGCTTCACTCTGTGATTCGAGTTATCTCTTATGAATCTATGTACTCCATTCTTATGTTGAATATCTCATGATAAGTATAAACTCATGTTTCAGAGTATGACCAGTTTTTAAACTCATGATACTAGTGAAGTTCGCATTATATCATGTATGTCCTCAGCTTAGATTTCTTTAATGAATCCAGGCCTTTGATATTTTATTCCTCAAGACTAAGATAAGTGTTAATGTTATGTATTGTAGTTTCCGTACTTTAGGTTCTTATGTGTTAGCCCTTCGGTGACCTCTTCCTATGTTAAGATAGTGGCGATGATTGTGGATAAGCAATGGTTTAGATGTGAGAGAGTTGATGATTAAGAAAGATTATTTATGTTTTTCTATCTAAGGCTAAAGTGTGAAGTAAGATTGAGGCCAAGTCTTTGATACATGTCATGGTTAGTTAGAAATTGTGTGTATGTTTTTAAGAATAGTGCAAGAAAATTGTCGTTGATAAAGGTTTAGAAAATATGCGAAGTATGCCTTTAGGGGTATTTGCCTTAAAGTTATATGTGATTTTTAATGATAGGCTTGAATGTCATGTTGGGTGTAAGATGATGAATGCAATATACACTAGTGAATCCATATCAAGAGTTTTAAGTTAGTCATTGAAGTGGTAAGGCATGTTATGCTTAGGGTGTGAGCTCTAAAAAGATATAGAATATTGAACCTTGTGGTTTAGACTAGTATTGTGGTTTGGCATGTTGTATCTTGTGATTTAGTGTTAGGCTTGATTATGGTGAGAGAACTTAGTTTATTTTAGACCTTAGTAGAAAGATTTCGCAATGCCAATATGAGAATTATAAGTTGAATCAAATGAGTATGGTATTTAAGGGGAATGGTATAGTTGAGAGAGCATTTGAGAAGTGATGCTAAGCTTGAATGTAAGAAGTTGCGTGGCCTGCGGCCTAGCAATCCTATCCTAGTTTATGAGTTATATAATTATATTCCATGCTATAGAGTTATATCAATGTTGTAATTTCTTAGTCAAATGTCTTATTCAGAGCATGCCCAAAATTCTTTGCTCCCTAATATCAATAGAATTTCCTAGAAAAGTGCTGAAGAAATACTCCATTTTAGTATGGGTAGTCAGTATGATCCAGTGCATATAGCCTGTAATCTAGTTTAGCAAGCAAGGAGATAAGCTCCTATAGATTCTTAATTTTCCAGCTAGTCTTACTATTCGCAGTCTTATATGTATGTACATTCCAAGAGGCAATGTGTTTGTGTCCAATTAAATTATGAATTCAGCTCAGTTCATGCATCAGTTTCAGTTTCAGATATTAAGTCATGATTCAGTTCGTAAGTATCCTGTGTAGT
>NW_025875979.1:0-3085 GCF_002878395.1 Capsicum annuum
ATCACACAGCTATAACTATAAAATTGGCTCCCATAAGCCAATAAGTATGGAAAATTAAATAAATCAATAACTATAAATTACCTATTTACCATACCATAACCAAGAAACTATCTGAACCATATCATATCATAACTAATTCTCAAAGTGTCGGACTTGAACCGAAACTCAACAGTCTTATCATCATTACTGTTATTGTTGGACATGAATCAAAAATCATATTATCAATATCATCATCAAATGGTAGAATTAAACTGGGACTCATATAAGCATTATTATCATCATCAATTACTAGACTTGAATCGAAACTCATATTATCAATATCTTTATTAGTTTTCGAACTCAAATCGGAAATCATATATTATTTACCATATCAATAGACCATGTAAATAAAACATAATCTAAACCATATCACTAAATCATAGCAATTATCCACCAAAATTTTCACTAACTTCAACTATCAAACTAGCATAATCAATAAGCATCTAACCTTTTCAAGCCCCAAATTTATCATTAGTAAGGGTATATCATGTGTAAATAAGTCTACAAAAGCTAACACAAATCTTGGCGTAAGGTGGGTCTGAGAGGCTCACTTTTAATTCCCGAAATCCATTTTATGCAAATTCTACCTTGGACTGGGCTAAGGTATCTAACTTCATCTATAGATGTGAAATAAGCCCTAATTATCCCTAAGATCGCAATTTATCAAAAATTATGAGCGACTAAGTCAATTTTGCATAAATTATGATTTCAAGATATCCTAAATAGTTCAACTAATCTAAATATTTTTAATCATACTTCAAATACCTAAATCTCACTCCATATCTAGCATAATTCATACTCATACTATGAAATAGCTTAACCTATGAAGAGGGTAAACCTATCCTACCTATATACCAAAGAAAAGCCTGAAGAATATATTAAACCATCGATTTTCCTTTTTGAAAAGCTTCCACAAGATTCCACGCTATCAAAATTATAATTCACTCATCAAAATGAGAACAATGATACTTATATTACAGTATTGTGCTTTGGGTCCAATATCACATAAAAATCTCATGTGGGGCCTATTTGTAGAATCATATATTCAAAACCAACACAATGTTCCTTTATACTCAAGGAACATTTACCCTCAACAATGAGAAAATTCTAATCTCTTATGGTGCTACAATCAAGCCATCAAGATTCTAGAGGTTTTAAAAAAAGATGGAGGAATCGACCAAGAAATTAATGGAATCTTACCATAAATTTGAAGAAAAAATACATAAATTAATAATAGAAAACCCCCACATTTGATTCTCTCAAGAATTCCCACATTTCAGAGTTTAATATTCTAGAGAATAGTTGAAGAATGGTGAAAATTGGGCTAAGTGGGGTTTTTATATCCTTTCCAGGTATGTGTTTGTCACTTAAGAGGACCTTGGGCTTCCTTAGAGATAGGCGCTAAAGCTCCCAGCTGACCGTTAAAGAGTTACCTTGCTGACATGGTAGGCTGCTAAGGCAATTGGTTAGGGCTAAAGCGACTAGCGCTTTAGTGGTAGCGGCCAACTAATCTCTAAAGCGGCACTTACCGATTTGGTCAGGGCCGCTAAAGCGTGCAAAGAGTAGCTAAATCACCCTCTGCTAAAGTGTCAAAGGCCGTTTTAGTGGTAGCACTAGATTTTCTTGCATCAGTTGGAAACTTGATATATTTTTGAGTCTCCGCCAACCCCTCGTGATTCATTCAAAATACCGTATGCATAATCAACTATGCTACGCTATCAAATTTGATGTTTCAAACTCAATAGTGCAGTTGAAATTTCAATCCGAGATCATTTTAATGAAAGATGGGTCCCACACCCACTTGTCATTTTTTTAACTATCAATCAATAGCCCAAAATGAGTTTGGGAGCATCGACACTCGATCTAAGGGTCCACCTAACCTAAAATCAATGTTCTAGAGTTGTTAAAACTATCAAAATTAGAATACGAGTTTATTTGACTGACGTTTTCCCTGGTAGTCAATTTGAACCAAAAAAGGCTTCAAAATAGAAAATTGGCTCTAAAAAATAAATGAAATGCTCGGTAACTGCATTTTCAGTTCGAGCAAGTCATAAATGACTTAGGGTAGCTGTAGAAAATCTCTAATAGGTGAAAATGAGCGGAAATACAGAAAATGACCTAGAGGGTCATAATATTAGGTCTTTTTAGCTCTTGAGACTTGTAAAATATGGGGAGAAATTAGGCAAAACACCTGAATTTAATGCCCTCCAAGTGTCGCTTAAGCGGTCACTTGGTCGCTAAAGCATCTTAGAAGTTCTAAGGCAGACCCCATTGGTCTGGCCTTCGGATAAATCAAACAAGTTGCTGCTTAAGCGTCATCCACTTTAGCGGACAGGATTTCGCTTAAGCGAACCAACTGGGAAAGCCTTGGTCGCTAAAGTGACCAAAGGTCCACTTTAATGGATGCACCAGCTACAACTTGGGAGAAAATTTTAAGTTTTCACCGACCCCATGGGATTTATTCAAAACTCGTGAATGCAAATGAAACATACTACCCTATCAAATTTGATATTTTGGTCTTAACGGCGCCATCAAAATTTCCTTCTGGGGTCATTTCAATGGAATATGGGCCCCATACCCAAGGGCCACTTTTACCAAATTTTAACTAATAGCCCAAAATAAATTTAGAAGCCTAAGGACCCGAACCAAAGGCCCCCAACTTAAAATTGATCTTCTATAGCTGATGGAACTATCAGAATTTGTATCAAAGGACGTTAACTTGAAGTTTTCATCCGATATCCTATTCTTACTAGCGAAGACTATAAAAAGGGAAATTGGCTCTAAAAATCAAATGAACTGGTCGGTAACTGAACTGTCAGCTCAAGCAAGTGAAAAATGACTTGGGGCCTCTATAGTAAAGATCTAAATACAAAAATAAGTGTGGATAAAATGACTGGAGGGTCATTACACAAGTTAACCATATAAAATTTACCCAAAATAAAGTCAAAAAATCCAAGAAAATCTAAGATTTTGAAAAAAATCAAGTTTCAAAACCCCATATTTGACTGGTTTGATTTGGTTCATAGATTTAAAAACACAATGCAAA
>NW_025875980.1:0-2980 GCF_002878395.1 Capsicum annuum
GAGTCATTGCACTTAATCCTTATGAGACGCACTTCCTAGTTAGTTTTTATTTGTCAGGTGACACACTTTTTAATTTAAACTTCTATCTCTAGAAGACGCACTTTCTAGTCAAAATTCCTCACTTTAATTCTTAGGAGACTCACTTCCTAGTCTTGGTCATTCAATTTAACTCTCAAGAGATACATTTCTTGGTCAGAGTCTTGATTCATTATTGCAACATACAAGTAGGTATGATCTAACTTTCTCGAAAGTCTTCTGATGGTAAACTGGGGTAACAAAAATAAATTTAATATCTATTTTGGAACTCTACTTTTCTGGCAAACGATTTTCTCTTTACAATAATTTTGTTTGGGATAATTTTCTTTCTAGTTTTGATGTGATTTCAGGAGATCGCCCGAAGCACAGGGCGAATAAACAGAAAGTCAAGCAACAAGGTGAAGAAGTTGAAAGTCAAGTAACAAAGTGAAGAAAATGAAAGTCAACAGATCGAAAATAGCAAGCCAGGAGCCCGCCTGGAGAACAGGGTGATGAAATTGTAAACCAAGCAACAAGTTGAAGAAATTTCAAATCAGGAGCCTGCCTGAAAAATAGGGTGATGAAACTTAAGTCAAGAGTCTAACAGAAGCTGCGTAGATAGGATTTTGTAATTTCATTTATGTTTTTAACTTGTAATTTTTATTTCTTTTGATGTAATAACAGAGCCGTAGACCGAAACCTTGATGGGACCTCACTCGACTTTCTAACTCGGCATAATCCATCTCCTTCCAATCCTTTGAGATAACTGTCACTCGGATCCCTCATAACTTGGGTAGGTAGGATGTCCTAAGTCAAGACCTGGTTTCCCTACTTCCTCGTGCTCCGTGCTTTTGAATAAAGGTCAGAACAAAATTCTGTCTCGTTGTCTACTGCTTTGTATGAAAACACCATGTGTTTACATCCAAAGGGGGCATGATGTAGACACGCAATTTTGTCTTTTCCCAAAAATATTTTTTTTAAATTTTTATTTTTATTTTATTTACCTTACCATACTTTTGTTTAATTGATAATCCCCCCCCCCCCCAAATAAAAACAAGAAGAAAGAATTGAAAATAATTAAATACATAGCATCTTTGCCACCTCACTATGCCACCTCAACACCTCACTTTCCATTTTTCATTGGATACATGTAAAAGGCACACGCCCTACTCATTTTTTCACATGTCACCTTCATCTTTCCACATGTCACACTAACTTTTTCACATGCCACACACTTATTCCCATAAGCCACCAATTATATGCTTCCACATAGGCTAATAAATAAAGAAAAAGTAAAACCAAATAAAAACTATAAAAGGAAAATTCTAAAAGGGAAAAATGGAGAGGCTCATTCTTTTATCATCATCTTCTCCACAATAACAACAATCACCAAATCATTTTCGTCACAAGAAGAACAAAAAAAATCGAGGGAGAGAAGAGAGAATCGTGCGAGAGAGAAAAAACAACTGAAAGAGAAACAGTATCATGAACAGTGCTGTGAACAGTGCCGTGAACAGTGTTGTGAATAGTACCGTGAATAGTACTATGAACAGTACGTGAACAGTGTCAGTTTTCGGATTCGATTGGATTTACGGAGCTTTATTTTTGGGTCTCAAATTTTTCAATATGGAGTTGGAGTTCGTCATTGTTGAGGTCATATTAGGAATTCTATAGTCCACAATTTCTTGATTTTATTATGAACGAGATCGATTCTTCAAAGGTCCATTTCTCAACTCTACTTTCTATTATATCAAAGTTGGTTAATATCATGATTTTGTGGTGCGGTTTTGAATATTTCGAGCAAAAATGTTAATTGTTGTTATGGATATGAATGATTGGTAGGCTTAAATGTTTGAATCTTCATTGGAGTATGTGTTGTTGATTTCGGATTTTTAAAAGTGATTTGATAGTCGAACTAGTTTAATAATGTGGTTAAAAAAAGGATTTGGGGGATGAAATTGAGAAATTGATAAAAAAGTTGAATTTAGATTAGCTTTGGTTTATTGTTGTTTTGTTTAATTCTCAATGAGCATGAATATTGTTGGAATGTGATAAAATTATGATATGTTAAAATGGATAGGCGAATGTTGGTTCGGGTAGGCAAAAATTTAGGAATAAGTTTTCTTGTTGAATGTTTGAATGTGGAATTTGAGTTGAACGGTTTGGTTTTAGTTCTTGCATTTGAAAATGTATTCATTTAATCGGGGAATGCCCCACGATCACTTGTATTTATTCACTGGGGAATGCCCCCAAAGTATTTTGTATTTGAAGGATGTCCGTGATGAAGGCCTGAGGCATCGGGTAGCATGGGATCGTAGTATAAAATTAGTGTAGGGTAGATTAGGATTTACATTTTTGCATTCTTTTTCTATTTTGGACTGTATAATTGAACTGGACATTGTTTTTTTGATTTGTTTGCTTGATTGATCTTCTTATTTATGTTTGGTGTGGTTTATATATTCATAGTTTCCAAATTCGCTGATATACTCCACCAAGCCACCGTGATCGAACCACGGGATCGAGGGGTGCCTAAAACCTTCTCCTCGGTCAACAGAATTTCTTAGCCGGAATCTCTGTTCGCAGATCAGTTTTATAGAGTCAAAATTGTCTTGAAAAAGGATATCCATGGGTGACTTGGCACACCTGATTTATGCCAAGTGGCGACTCTGAGTTTTGAAACTAATGAATCCTTTTTCGAAACAATTTTCATCTTTTGTCACTTTAATAATAAAACCCTTTCGAAACTTAAAAATTAATTCTTTTTGGGAGTGAAAAAAAGGGGTGCGACAAAAATTAAGACAACTAATTACTTTCTTACCAATGATAGAACTCCTAAATTAACTAGGATTGTAAGTAAAAAGGCTGGAGAAAAAACCTAGAGAAAGACGTGCATATTCCAAAAGCAACTCTCAATACTCCTCCTTGTTTTATGAAATGCAAACTCCAATTTTCTGTCTGAGAAGCT
>NW_025875981.1:0-1203 GCF_002878395.1 Capsicum annuum
GAATAATTCTACTATAAAGTAACTAACATGAATTTATTTTATCATACCATGATTGTTGGGAATTATGAATTTAACTATTCATAATCATAAATAAATAAACCTGTTCGGGTAGGTTTGATATTTCTAAGCTTTGTTCCTCCATAGCTTTTTTCATTGAAATATTCCTGTTTTTTAATAACTAAGTAAAATATTTGTTGTGGACACAAGAGAGTATTTGTGCTTCAACTCATGAAGGCTTGCTTTGCAATGCCTTCGGCTCATCTTATTTATAGACTGAAACTTTACAAGAGTATTCCTATTTTTACACGTTTCTAAAAAGTCTTTTAAAAAATTATCTACCTAATCTACTTTACTTTACAAAAGTCTTCTAATAAGACAAAAGTTATTAATTCCTAGACTAATAATAGTCAAAAACCTATACAAAAGATTCCAATAATTTACGTAAAGCAAATTGTGAAAGTTTACATGTCGCTTTCACAAACTTTCACAATTTAATAGTTTGTCTTCTATTATTACTCCGTTGATATCTTCTCTTTGTCCCATCTGCTGCTTTTTCATATCTCCATTGTTGCTTCTTATCTTGTATTTTTCAGCTGGCGTTCTTATCTTCTTGGTTGATTTTTCTTCTATTCTAGCTGAACTTCTATGATATCATTATCTCCTCCATTACATTTTGAACATTTATGATTTGGATATTTATGTCCAATTATTTTGCAATATCTAGTTAATAATTCTTCTAAAATAAATTTTTCTCTGACAGCTCTGGTGATAGGTTCCGTCTCTGGTTTGAGCAACGTCAGAATCCATTGCCTAATAGTTTCCATAGCTGTTTCTCGTAATTCCTTTGAATTTGAATATATTAGTACATGATTTCTTGAATAATAACTCCATATGGGATTTTGGTTGCGGTATGTGTTTGCTAGCTCGTGCAAAACTGTAGATAGTCCGATAATCCTCTTATTCGCATAAAATTTTTGTATCTCAATTCTAGGTATTTCTGGTTGTGGAATAATATCTTGTGGTATAATCATATCTCGTGTCATTCCTATCTTTACAACTTGTATGGGTTTTTTAACTTCATCATATAATATCTCTGCTGGTGCCGTGTAAATTTTTATGAAAAATAGGGTACCTTTGGTTATTCTTTCAAAAATGCTAATTGCTTCATATATTTCCGGTATAGTGGATATCTCATTTCCGTCA
>NW_025875982.1:0-2157 GCF_002878395.1 Capsicum annuum
TTTTAATTCTTTGTATTGTTGTACTTTATTCATTTAAACCATATTTTTAATATCTTGGCGGATATCTAAATCTAATTTTATCATAATTAGGTGGTATGTGTTTCATTCTCCTAGATTTTAAATGGATTATTAATTTTGATTCAATACTAGATATTAATGTAATTAAGTAGGCTAATCTTTGTGGGTTTTCTTTTATTTTATTTAGACTTATATATTCTGGATAATTACTAATTAAAGATTCTTTAATTTTTCCAAAAGCTTCTCTATTTTTAAATGGTCTTCTTATAATTAATTTAATAATTTAAATGATCTTCTTATAATTAATTTAATAATTTATAGGTAAATTCTGATGATAAAGAGTGACAAATTATAAGAAAGCTTCTTTTGCATTTTTTTTCTGCTGATTATTGAAAATCTTGTCAATGAAAAACTTAGACTAGAGCATTTGAGTAAGATCAACATCACATGCCTTTAAGTACTTTTTGACTTATGTGATGTGGAACATCAAACATGAGAACTTTGTAAGTATCCAATAACATTCTTATTTGACTTGATATTGTTCATTCTTTCAAGTATTGGACGAGTTGGACGTGGTAGAGCGCATTAGAAATCTAATGTGTGGTATTATTAGGATCTTATTTGGTACACTTTTTAAATTTATGTGTAATTAATGTTTGTATTAGTTATACATTTTATTTGATATTAAGGTATGTATAATAATCTCTATCTCTATTATCTTAAAAGTGTGAAGGGCCTTATAATTCACGTTTGAACTTTTTGCCACTCATTAAAAGTTTTTGCTTTAGATAAAATTGTCATTTCACTATTTTTTTTCCTATTTTTTAAAAGTTATTATTTAATTCAAGAAATTATGAATCCATAAATATATAGTAAGAGTTTAACTTATGGTAAATTAGGAGTCTATAATTCTATTCTATTTCTAATTGGACAACATATTGTTAGTCATATACACCCATTACATGTCGGACTTCATATACTTTAATCACATGTTATATATACCCAATACAAGGTCCATATACTTCAACCGCTGCAAAAATATTGATAGGCTAGTAATATTTGTTTTCCTTTATTTTTATTTTGATTTATGCTTTTGTGTTTTATATAAAACAAATAATTTATTTGTTATAATTGAACTTATCTTAATCTAATCGCATGCATTTATACTACTCTATGATAACTCTCGAGGTAGGCATTATAATACATGTAGTAGTTTTTGATGAATATGAAAGACGACATAATGCATAATACGTGTTTTGGGATATGAGATGTGTTATGTTTTACACGGATGAATAAATTAGAGTGCAGACACTATAATACCTATAATAGTGATAGATGTTGAGAGAGTAAGTCACATTCAATATCAATTTATGAGTAATTCACATTCAATATCAGTTTATTATTTATAATATTTCAATATCTTTCTAACTATATATGCCGGTAGATTCAAGATTTAAATTTAATAAGTTTATTTTAAATTTTTTTGAGTATTAAATTCATTATACCTTTATGTTGTGTCATGGACAGAGCTCGAGAAATTATTGAGATTTTTCTCTAAACACAATCTTATCTATGGTTATATGTCTGTAAATAATTTTTTTATGTTTTGTTCTTCGTAGGGTGAAAAGAACTTGCAGAAGTATCTTTTCATTTTGTGATGATATTATATTTTATTTTTTGATATCTTGCTATAACAGATTTGTATGTTTGAGATATATACTGGTATTTAGTTGTGGTATGATTTCATGATCAAGCAAATATCTGTGGTCGAGAATTCAAGTTTTATATTAGATATTTTAGGATTGTTGTTTCACCTTTAATATGGATAAAAATAACACTGTAATTTTGCAATAACTAATTTTGAGATAAGTTATTCTGCAATTTCATTCCAATCAAATATAGAAAAACTCATTCTAAAATTAATTTATATTAAAATAATTAGCTGCATATTTTTTATAGTAGTAAAATAATTATTTTTCCTTTTAAGTGTAGAAATTTTTAAGTTTGGAATTGAAATATATTATATAGGAAGAAGTCCAAATTATACTAAAAATAATTAATTTTCCATTTTTAATAGTAGGAGTATAATTAATTTTCAAGTGAAGAACTTTTTAAAATAGAGAATTGAAATATATGAAA
>NW_025875983.1:0-1006 GCF_002878395.1 Capsicum annuum
TAAAAGAAGAAAGCAAATACAATTTAAAAAAATTCTTTTTTTCACTACAAAATAAATAAATAAATAAATAAATAAAATAAAAACTTATTTTAAAATGTGACTCTATTTTTGTAGTTTTCAAAATATTTAAAAATTTTTTATTAAAAATAAGATAAACTTAAAATATCTAATTTAGACCCTAAAAAAATCAAATTGAACCCTAAGATGGCGAAAAAATACTTAGGTTTGGTAAAAAATTAGGTGTTTACAACTACAAAAAATTACTTGTGAAAAAAATCTAAGTGGGCCTCACAAAAGACGTCAGACTAATTTAAAATATCAAGAGTTAATTTATTATTTTATGTCTATTTTATCTTTTTTATTAAATGCTATTTATTTTTTAAAACTTCGATGACTTATAATAATTAATTTAGGGTGATATGAAAAAATTACGGTTGAAGCAGCTGAAGCAGACATGTCAGAAATATTTATTTTACTTATTTGTATTAAATATTATTAATTTTTTAATACGTAAATGACATATAATAATTAATTAAGGGTGATACAGTAAAAACACGGTTGAAGCAACTGAAGCAGACATGTCGACCTGCTATTTTTTTCATCATGAAACTCCCTCTTATATATAACTACTAGATGCTGAGGGTCCGTGTCAGTACGAGCCCAATATATATGTTATTTTTGAGTCTCAATTTATGTGACAAAAATAGAATTTAGAAGTTATTAACTGTTGTAAGTTATAATACTTTTTATGTAATTTTCAAATAATACATGTTACTTTTCTTGTTCAAACTTTTGTGGCATTGATAGTCAATTATATTTTAAAAATAATTCATGTTTTTAATTATTGAGATTTATAATATATTTTTTCTCTTTCAATTTAAGTGACATTGATATGATTTCGAGAATCAACCAAATATTTTATATATTTAAAAAAATTTAGGTTGTTAATTATTATGATTCGTAGTATTTTTCTACGTATTTTTTTTAAAAATATATAGCAGATTAA
>NW_025875984.1:0-2016 GCF_002878395.1 Capsicum annuum
GGATGGAGTAAATGTGAGAGAAATCATGCCAGATAAAAATTGTTGACTGACGAAGTGACAATCAAATTCAACATACTTCGTCCATTCGTGAAAGCCTGAATTTCGAGCGATGTGTATGGTAGCTTGACTGTCAGACAAGATCGGAATAGGCATCATTGGAGAAATGGAAAGATCGACAAGTAAATGGGTGAGCCAAGTCAACTCCGCCACAAGACGACGCATTGAACGGTATTCAGCTTCAGCTGATGATAGAAATATCGAGGTTTGTTTCTTTGACTTCCAGCTGATAGGAGATCCTCCTAAACTGATGAAAAAGCCACTAACGGATCGTCGAGATTCTCTGCAAGATGTCCAATCGGCATCACAAAAAGAAAGAAGCAAAAAATCTGATCTTGAATTGAGTAGCAGACCTTGATTTGTATTAGATTGAAGATATTGCAACACACGAAGAGCAATAGAAAAATGGCCAATGCAAGGACGCTGCATTTACTGACTGAGGATGAGAACCGTGAAGGAAAGGTCTGGACGACTATGTGTTAAATAGTTGAATTTGCCGACCAGTCTCCGATAAATAGAAGCATCTCGTAAAGGAGTTCCATAGTCTGCTGTCAACTTCGATTGGGGGTCCAAAGGGGTGGAAACAGTAGGGAGATCATAATATCCAAATTCCTCAAGGAGATCCAAGGTAAATTTCCTTTGCATCATAATAAATCCTGCTTTTTCTTTAAGTATTTCCATCCCCAAAAAATAGTGAATTTTCCCAAGATCTTTGATTTTAAACTCTGAGTGAAGGAAACACTTTAGATCTGAAATAGCCTGTTGATTGTTCCCAGTGATCAAAATGTCGTCAACATAAACTGCTATGAAAGTGACCTGATCCCCTGAATGTTTACAAAATAGGGAGTAATCATTTAGAGAGAAAGAAAATCCTTTAAAACTTATTGCTCCAGCGAGTCTGACATACTATTGCCTTGAGGCTTGTTTGAGACCATATAGTGATTTCCTGAGTCTACAAACATGGGAAGGACTGGGAGGAGTAATACCGGAAGGAAACTTCATGTAAACTTCTTCTTGTAAATCACCATGTAAAAAAGCATTACTGACATAAAATTGAGAGACGAGCCAATTCTTTTTAGCTACAATAGTTAAGAGACATCTTATCGTTGTCATTTTGACAACAGGAGAAAATATCTCATTAAAATCCAAACCTTCTATTTGTACATCTCCTCGAACCACTAAACGTGCCTTGAGTCTTTCAATTGAACCATCAGCATTTTGTTTCACCTTATAAACCCATTTACAGGGTAGAGCTTTCTTGCCAGGAGGCAAAAGTACTACATCCCAAGTTTGATTTTCTTTCAAAGCATCTAATTCAGAATTCATGGATTTTATCCATCCAGGATGACTATAAGTCTGAGAATAATAGATGGGTTTATGGATTTTGGAAATTGAGTTGATAAAATTCTGATTGGATGAGGATAAGGCATTGAAAGCTAGAACATAGGAGTCAAAAATTGATGAATTTAGACAAAATGAAGTGAGATCAGTAGGGTAAACATTGTTGCAAATAAAATCACGCAAATAAGAGGGGAGAGTCCCTTTGTTAGCTCTATTAGATTTCCTAGTAGGTAAAACAGTAGGTGGATGAACAGGGATTTAGGAAGTAGAGGTGGGCTCGGTATCATGTGAAATAGGTGGTGGTGTCTCAAAATTAGAGTGAGTGGTAGGAGGAGAAGGTGTAGCTATTGGACTTATGGGTAGTGAATCTGGAACACTATCGGTGAATATAGATGGAAAAATAGGAAATGTAGGAGGAGAAGTGTGAGGAGATGTGTAATGTGTTTGGAGAAAGGGAAAATTCTGCTAAAAGAATTGGACAACCCTAGAGATAAATACTTTCTTAGAAGATAAATCAAACAACTTATAACCTTTGGTACCACTAGGATAATTGGGAAAGATGCAAGGTCGTGCTCTAGGCTGAAATTTATCTCTATGTCGGGCAAGTGTAGAAGCATA
>NW_025875985.1:0-4941 GCF_002878395.1 Capsicum annuum
AAAAAATAAAAACATGATTATTCAAATTTTTCTAGAATTTATAAATTTTTCTTATTTAGTTAAATTAATTTTAATATTTAATTTGTTATGTAGCATTTTAAAAATGACTTGAAATTTAATCTAATATTTTTTTATTTTTTTATTATATATATATATATATATATATATATATATATATATATTTTAAAATGACATGGCAGATGACATGACAGACGTGTCAGGCATGGAAGGAGTTGCAACTGACGTGGCAGCTGACGTGGGGGAGTGTGTTACACTCACCAAAAAAGGGTTTAAAATGCTGGTTTTTAGTGGGTTCAGGGGTTCAGATGACAAACATGTAAATAGAAGTGCGCAACTTACAAAATCGACATAGTATAGGGTTTCAGAAGGTCATTTGAGAAATGGTTGTCATCCACAAGTGAAAGAAGTTATATTTTATTTTTGAGTAAATTTCACTCATGGTCATTCAATTTTTCGTCTATTACATAAAAGTCACTTACCTATTTTTCATTATGTCAAAATCATTCAGCTTTAAGATTTATTATGTAAAAGTTATGTTTATATTTTACACCACGTAAAAAAAAAAATTCAAGTTTATATATCAAATTCATTTTTTTAAAGCTATTTTATTATATAAAGGCATTTGATTTTTCTTACATTTACAAAAAAAAAAAAAAAATCACCAGAATTTATTAATTTGTATTGAAAATATGACATGATACACCAATATAGCTAGTTAGCTCAACAAAACATATTAAATATAGTGAACTAATTTTAGAGATCTTCCTTGAAGAGCTTATGGAATCACGTTAACTTCCTTATTTTGACTTTTTGCTACAAATTTAAAGTCATTGATCATATCTAGATCGTAGATTTGTGTTCGTCATTGATTTATTTGATTATCTAAGAATAAATCTTTGTTAATTAAAAATGTGATTAAGAAATATTCATTAATCAAATAAGCATATTAGTATGGCAAAAATAATTTAATTATATTTTCTATATTAATGATAATGAGTTAAATTTATTGTCATGAAATTAAAATAAAGGCAACAACTTAAGATCATAAACCACAACAAAGATTAGTCTTATAAAATGAAACACTCAGATAGATTTTTAAAATTATTTTAAATTAATTAACTTAATTTGGAGTGTCATATCATTTTTTTTTAATATAAAATTAAAAATTTTAGGTGATTTTTTTTGTTAATTTAGGATAAATTAAATGACTTTGTGTTTAAAAAATAGAAAAAAAAATAGCTTTGATGGGATAAACTTAAGTTAGTGACTTTTACATGCTATAAACTAGAAAAATGATTTTTGTGTAATAATTCTTAAAGTTAAATGACTTCTATTTAATAAAAAATAAAAAAATGAATTTTGTGTGAGAAACATAAAATTGAATGACCAAGGGTGAAATTCACTCTCTTTTTTTGGTAATCAGAATTTTAATTTTATTTCCGAATATGACATTAAAGCATTGTTTTTTACCTGGTTTGGACATAGTCCCAAACTCTGATCAGTACACATAAAGGTAGTCATAATGCCTGTTAATTTGGGATATATGGTAGCTCTGAAGTGGATGTCTTGAATAATCCGTTTTATGAGAGTGTCAATAGTCCTCTTCTTTTGCTGAAATGTTCTTTGGTCTCTCTCCAACCAAATGTGATATACTGTGGCAACAAAGCTCATCCTGAGGATCGCTGCTCGTAGGTGTTTCCCTTTAGCATGTGTAGAGATCCATTGTATCTCATCTGTCCAGCCCATATTTCTTCTTGTGATTCCTTGCCATGCTAGTAGCATTCTCTTCCAGATAGCCCATGACACTGAGCATTTGAAAAATAAATGTTGATGATCTTCCAGTTCCTCCTCACATAGAGCACACATCCGGCTTGGGTGAATACCCCATTTGTCTAGTCTATCCTTGGTATAGAGCCTTTGATGGATAACTACGAACATTATAAATCTCCATTTTGGGTGTCCTTGGTTGTTGCAATGTACCTTCCTCCAATTCACTTTAGGGAATTGCCCTCTCAGCCGAATATTCATACTTTTGATTGAGAAGGAATCATTACTCATAACCTCTTCTATATTCAAGCCTGCATCAACCAACCATTTTCCTGCCTGTAGTATTTTTTGAATAATCCAACAAGCTTGTTTGGTACTCGTATTCCAAAGCTTCCTGCCTTTCAAATAGTCAGCATGAACCCACATAATTCATAGTTTATCTTTCTTCTTACTCAGGTTCCATAGATGTTTAAGTAAAGCTGCTTTATTCCATACATACAGATCTGTAATATTAAGTCCTCCTGTTGTTTTAGCCAAGCACATCTTATCCCAAGGTATAAGTGCCTTATCTTTTGCCTGTATATCACCATTCCACAAGAATCTTCTAAACATAGTTTCTACAAGAGCCCTACAATATTTCACCATTCCACAAGAAATTCACTCATTTTATTTATTGATTAAAAAAAAGTTTACTTGAAATAAATTTGTGGTAATCAAACACCAATAAATAACTTTATCACGAAAATAATTTTCTTGAAAAATAACTTCGGTAATATGAAATGCACCTAAATATTAAAAAAAATGATGCAATAAAATCATATTTAGAGAGAGGGGGGGAATGTGAATTACCCTGAATATATTTCCAGCCAACAATTGAACCAATCTTTATGATTTCTCCTTCATGAATCTCAAAATGGTGAAACGTGCTAGGGCTCATTTTGGGTATATGATGAGTTTTGTTATGAAAAATATCATGAAACGAGTACCCTCCACACTTCACCTCCATTGAAAAAATTAACTTGCCTTTGACGACCATGATTTCTTCTCCTCAAAGTAGTAATAAGTTGTAACAAGAAAGTTTGAGGAAATGTTTAGAACTTATAAGCTTTATATAAATTACCATTTTTTCTGTGACAAGCTTGCTATAGTAGAAAACATTGTTAACCACTTATGTATACCACGTGTCATTAACAGGGATCAAAGATTAGAGTCGGTTTGGATTGATATATTTTAAGTATCTTTAAGTTAAAACAATTTTTAAATACTTTTGGAGTGTTTGTCTAAAAAAAATATTTATAAATATTTGATTTTAGACTGAAATGATAAAAATAAGTCAAAAATTAAAAGTCAAAAATCTATCCAAATGAAATATCAAAAGTCAAAAGTCTATCCAAATGAAAATCTGACTTATGTGTTAGGCTTATAAGTTAAAAATTCAAAAGGCAATCTAAGGCACTTAATAGAGAACTGTTCATTTTATGTAAAATTAGGTGTGTGTTAGTTCTAAATTTCACTTTCACGATGAAATTTTAAATAAATCCACATACCAATTAAATGATGGTGTGATGATACGTTCTGCCTAATAAGGCAATATTTGCGCCTTGGTGATTTTTTTCGCTAAATAACTTTTTGACCTAAAGAAAGTTTGTTTCTTTTTTATGTTCATAGTACGCGTAAAAATATGCAAGATTTAATAAAAGTAAAATACATGTTCTTTAATTTAGTCTCATATCATATCTATGACCTTTTACTTTTGGGTGTGCACCGTAGACACTTAACTTGTATAAAGTTGAACAAGTAGACACATATGTCCTATGTGGCGTCCTACATGGCCAATTTTTATTCTAAATGACATCCTATGCCAAATAGGATATGTGTGTCTATATGTTCAACGTTATATAAGTTTAAGTGTCTACTTGTGCACACCCAAAATTGAAGGTCATTGATATGATTTGAGAGTAAGTTAAAGGACATATTTATGTATTGTGTCTTTAATTTGTGATGATATCGTGCACTATATCATGTGCTGACTTAGTTAACGAGAGGCTCTTTGCAACTTTTTAAGAAAAGAGAAACGGGTTAAAAATACATTTAAACTATATTTAAAATAGGTTAATTTTTCACTCCTTTATGTTCTTTGCTTAAAAGTAGAGGTGTCAAACGGGCCGGGCCGGGCCAACCCAGAACCGGCCCCTCCATTTTAACCGGGTGGCGGGCCGATTAAGGGCCGGGTTTGACGTTGATCGGGTCAGGTCGGGCCGGGCCAAACAGTAAAAAAACTAAAACTCACCCTAACCCGGCCCACTTAACTCAACCCAGTCAAATCCGGTTAAAAACCGGTCAAACCCGTTTAAAAAATAAATAAAAAAATCCAATATACACTATATACACTCCAATATACACTATATACACTCCAATATACAATATATATTTTTAAAAAAATATATAAACAATTACACATATACACGTACCATTCAATATATAATTATATATGACTATACGTACTACTTTAAATAAAACATATGCTATAATAGTATAATATATATATATATACACTACAATATATATATATATATATATATATATATATATACTAATTTATAAAACATATACACATGTATACGTTAAATATATACTACTTTAGAAGATATATACACATATATATGCACCATTCAATATATATGTACTACTTTAAATAAAATATATACTACAATATACATATATATATATACAACAATATGTATATATATATATATAGTTACATACTAATTTATAAAACATATACACTTGTATACTTTAAAGATATACGTCTATAGAAGATATATCCACATATATACGCACCATTCAATATATATGTACTACTTTAAAAAAAGTATATACTACAATATATATACTAATTTATAAAACATAAAGTAAGTATACGTTAAATATACACGTCTATAGAAGATCTATTCACATATATACACTCTATTCTATGTATATGTAATACGTTAAATCAACTATACTATAATATATATACATTACAATATATATTTGTATAATTATATACTAATTTATGAAACATATACACATGTATACGTTAAATATACACGTCTATAGAAGATCTATTCACATATATACACTCTATTCTATGTATATGTAATACTTTAAATG
>NW_025875986.1:0-4264 GCF_002878395.1 Capsicum annuum
TTTAGAGTTTTTTTTATTTTTCTTTTTTTCTTCAGATTTTTCTCAACTATTCATTCTCAGATACAAACATAAACTAGTTAACATGATCGTATTAAGTGTGCCCTTATATTTCCCCAAAAGAAAAAAATGATGTATAAGGTATGAAATAAGAAATTTCTTTTGCTAAACATGGATGAGCTATTGCAAAAGAAAAAAAAATGCTACAAAATTTACGTTGCTCCATCACCTAGTAATAAATGGAAATAGTACAACTAAGTGAACAGTTTGTGTTGGTTTAAAACCGTTAAAGGAAAATAACGCAGGAATTCAATTTAAAGCTGGCCGCAGAAACAGATATGGAGTTTGAGAGAATATGCAGAGAGTAATTATTTTCTTGTTGAAAGACCACATCGAATTTATCATCAACTTAGCAACCTAAATAGTTGTTATTAAAACTAAAAATAGGACAAAGAAACAACTTATTTCTACCAAAATTAAAATAACTAATTAGTTTCCTACCAAAGATAGGACTCCTAATTTAACTAGGATTGTACGTAAAAAAACTGCTGGAGAAAAAAAAATTAAAGAAACACGTGCATTCCTAAAGCAACTCTCAACACTCCTTGCTTTATGAAATGCAAACTCCAATTTTCTGTCTGAGAAGCTCGAATTTGCTGTCAGATAAAGGCTTAGTGAATATATCAGCCCATTATTCTTCCGTCTTGCAGTAGACAAGAATCATATATCTATCTTTTTGAACTTCTCTCAGGAAGAAAAATTTGATATTGAAGTGCTTAGATTTTTCATGAAACACAGGATTGTGAGAAATAGCTATCTCTGCTTGGTTGTCCACGAACATTTCAATGCTTCCTGTTGGTTCCATATGTAGATCAATCAGAATTTTCTTCAGCCACAATGCTTGATTTACTGCTGCTGCTGTAGTTGCCACAAACTTAGCTTTGGTAGTAGATTGAGCCACAATGTCTTGTTTCTTACAACTCTATGAAAAAATTCCAGAACCAAGACTAAAATAGTGCCCTGAAATACTCTTCGATTCATCTTTGGAACCTCCCCAATCACTATCAGAGTACCCAAAAGCTTCACAGGTTGAGTCTTTCGACACATGACTCCATAGGTGATAGTTCCTTTGATGTATCACACAATTCTTTTTGCTGCCTTCAGATGTACTTCACTCGGACAATGCATGAACCTTGATAGAATACTTACAACATAGAATATATAGGGTCTTGTTGCTGTAAGATACATTAAACACCCAATAAAACTTCTGAAATATGTTTCGTCCACCTTTTCGGCTCCATCATCTTTGCTTAGTTTCTCTTTTGGGTTCATAGGAGTATTCACCTCTTTTACAATTTTCCATTTTGAATTTCTTGAGAATTTCCTTCGCATACTCCTTCTGGCAAATGAAAAACTCATCTTTTCCCTGTGTAATCTCCATTCCAAGGAAATAGGTCATTAGATCAAGATCAGACATTTCAAAAGCTTGCATCATAGCTTGATTGAACTCATCAATGAGTTTTGCGCTGCTTCCTGTAATCAAAAGGTCATCGACATAAAGAGAAACAACAAGAATCCCACTGTTATTGTGTTTAACATATAGTGTGAATTCTGAAACACTCTTCTCAAAACTGAGGCTAAGCAAATAATCATCTATTCGACTATACCAATCTCTTGGTGCCTGTTTTAGGCCATAAAGAGCTTTATGTAGTCGGTAAACTTTCTTTTCTTTTCCATCTACAACAAAACTTTCAGGTTGCTCGATATAGATTTCTTCTTCAAGAACCTCATTAAGAAATGCGGATTTGACATCCATTTGGTGCACTTTCCAGCCACGTTATGCAGATATAGTAAAAAGCAACCTGATTGTGTCGAGCCTAGCAACTGGAGCAAACGTGTCAGAATAATCAACACCCAAAATCTGTGCATACCCCTTATCTACAAGTCTTGCCTTGAGCTTGTTAATAGAACCACCAGCGTTCAATTTTGTGCGGTAAACCCACTTCACACCGATGATCTTTCTATCTTGAGGCTTTTTCACAAGCTGCCAGGTCTTTTTCTTTTCAATCATTGCGAGTTCCTCCTTTATTGCCGCTTTCCACTTAGGATCTAAAATAGTTTCTTCAAATCCATAAGGCTCTAAAATGGCCACATTACATCTCTGGTATATCTCAGAGAGCAACCTTGTTCCTCTCACAGGTTGATCATCAATGTTTTCATGAAAATTTGGTAGATTGCTTGTGATTTGCTTTCGGTTAACTTTTTTCTAGTCCCATTGCTCATTCTCTATAAAAAATACATCTCTACTTACCATTATTTTTCCAGTATGAGGCTGAAAAATCTTGTAAGCTTTAAAGATTGTACTGTAACTTATAAAAACTCCAGGTTCAGCTTTCTTGTCTAACTTTTCCCTCTTAACCTGTGGAATATGAGAAAAACACAAACAACCAAAGATTTTTAAGTTTTTTAAGGACGGCTTATACCCGTGCCACGCCTCAAAAGGTGTCTTGCCGTCAACTGCTTTGGTAGGCAATCTGTTCAGCAAAATAACAGCAGTGTTAGCTGCTTCTGCCCATAAATATTTTGGTAGGCCTTTCTTATATAAAAAACACCTCGACATCTCCGTTATCGTCCTATTCTTCCTTTCACTGACCCCATTCTGTTGCGGAGTATACGGGGAAGTTAGTTGATGCTCAATACCTGTATTTTCACAAAACTTTTCAAATCGATCAGTTGTGTACTCAGTACCATTATCTGATCTAAGCGTTTGCATCCTGCAACCACTTTGATTTTCTACCAAAGCTTTGAATTTCCAGAATACTTCAGGTACTTCAAATTTGAATCTGAGAAAATAAATCCAACACATTCTTGTCATATCATCAATAAATGTGTTGACATCCAATTTTGACTTGTCCTTTTTCCTTTAATTACTTTTTCGATGCTTCTTGGCCCTAAATAATTTTCAAAAATTAAATAAAAATAAGATTTGGTATTTCTGTTTCTATTTCTACAAGTTTTAATAAAAAGGAAATTTATTTTTATTTATAAAATTATTTTAATTGAATATAATTAAATATTTTTTGACATTAAAATTGCAAATATATATCTTTTGATAGTCGCATCCACATTCTTTCTAACTTTATTTTTTGGGGCAGTATTGTGACCTTATATGTATATTTTTATTACGCAAAATATATTTTTATAAGATGTACATATATTTTTATTATGTTCTTATTTTTATGTATTTTATTATATTCTTATATATACGTATTTTGTTAATAGGAAAGTCGCAAAATATTAAGTTAGATGTTTGTACAAATTATGTCTGTAAACTAAAAAAAAAAATTGTAGAATATCCGGAAGCATCAATAAATTTAATTTCAATAGAAAAACAGTATTCGGGCTAACAATAATCCAACGTTCTTTTTTATTTTATTTTATTTTTTTACCCAAACCAACTCTTATTTTATAAATTTCAGCCAAGAGCCCGGATATCAACCCCGAGTCAGTATAATTTTTATGCTTGCTTCGTCATTTCATCTTAACGAATACAATTTGATCTGAGCTGTCGATTTATTTTGAACCTGAAGGGTACCGAATTTTTAAATGTTTTATATATATATATATATATATATATATATTTATATACTTTTGAAATTTGAACTATTTCGATCAAATACTGAACGGATCAAAAAATAATCGATTCTTATTTAAGTTTTTCATGTATTTATTTATATATATTTTGTATTATTATTTTTTAAGGTGCTACTTTTAAGACCGTTCGATTTTTGAATCAAACGGATCAAAATGGGTCAATATTTGCAAGATCAGTGAACTTTGGCAGAAGCACGCGTAGCTCTCTTCCCAAAACAACATTAATGGGTCTCCATCATCCCTTTCCCAAAACAACAACAACAATGGCCTCCTTCCTCCCCTTCTCCTCTTTTCCTTTAGATCGCGTCACCACCGTCTTCCACCTACCCACACGAATCTTCCATTTTTATCACCCCAAGTAAGCAAATCGCCAAAAATCAGAGAAAATCAGTCCCTAGTTTGTGAAAAAATGAAACTTTCTGAGGATTTGCAGTTAAGGCTTGATAGAGCTGAAATTTTCACAGACGGATTGCATAATTTTGAATTCAAATCTCATATCCATAAAATGTGCTTTAAATCCAGACTTTGGAGTCTGGATTTTGGCTATAAATAGCCCCAAAATTGCCATCATCAAGGACAAGTTGGAGATTAAAGGAAAATCAAACTACATTCA
>NW_025875987.1:0-1331 GCF_002878395.1 Capsicum annuum
AAAAAAAATGCACTATAATCTCCATTTATTGGATACAGGGACTGCACAGGGATTTGGGGAAGTGCATAAACACATGCTAGAAATGGGGTAGATCGAGAGAGAGGGAGAGAACAGAGAGAGATGAGAGAGAAGAACTTGGTTAGAGATCGAGTTTTCCAGCCACTCTTCATCGAAAATCACTACACTAGTTTCGATTCAACTCCGAAACCCATTGAAAACTCATCCAAACCATCTCCATCACTGAAAACCAAGATCAAATCGTTAAAACCAGCCCGGAATCAAGCTGTTTCGGGTTGATTCTGGCTGTTTTGAGTTCGGTTTCAGTTTGTTTGAGGTCACCTTTGGTCTGTTTGGGTTAGTAAGTTCGGTTTAGTTTCGGTTTGTTCAGTGTTAATGTTGAATACTCTCAAGTGTTTTTGTGGATTTGGTATTTGAATGGGACTGCAAATTTGGGTTGATTAGCTCTGAGTTGGTTCAGCCGTTGTTGAGGTTTATTTTTCATTCAAGAATTCGGGCTTTGGCTTCTCTCATTCGTTATTATCGATCAGAATCTGAATCTTTGGAGGTCCCTTTCTCAACTCTATCCTTTTCTTATGTTTTCGTAGTTGAAGATGTGACTTCATGATGTTTTGAATGTATGTGAATCCTTGTAATTCGTGTGGTTTGATTCATAGACTTATACTGAAATTGATTAATGGTGTTGATCGAAGATGACTTGAGTTTATGTTGGCATAAATGAAATCTGGGTGGGGATGGGAAATTGAAAGGATGAACACTGTTTTGATTGTGGCATACTGATTATTGTTTAATTCTGGATAAATATTAATTCTGATCATTGTGTTAAAAATGGATAGGCAATATAGGTTTGGGTAGGCAAATTTTAGAATTTGTTGTTTGGTTGAATGTTTGAATATGGAATATTGGTTGAATTTTTTTTCTAGTTTATCGCATTTGGATCATTTGTATCATTTGGCCGGGGAATGCCTCGAAGTACTTTGTATTGATTTATCTGGGGAATGACCTGAGGTATCTTGTATTTAGAAGATGTTCGTGGTGAAGGCCCGAGGTGTCGGGTAAAACATGGGAGCGTAGTTAGAATTAGTTTAGGTTAGCGTAGGTTTATATTTTTTTGTATTTTTTTCATATATCGGGTTGTATAATTGGACTAGACATTACACTTTGGATTATTTTGTTTGTTGTTTAATTTTTTTTGCGTGCTTTTGTGTGATTTATACATTTCGTAGTGTCAAATTAGCCGATATACTTCACCAAGCGACCGTGGTTGAACCACGGGATCGAGGGGTGCCTAACACCTTCCCCTCAGTCAACAG
>NW_025875988.1:0-2628 GCF_002878395.1 Capsicum annuum
TGTGCAATTATGTATAATTTCTTTGCCCCTAAAAAATTTAAAACTAACCCCCCCCCTTCCCCCTCCTCATCAAGAAATTAAGTGAGTGATGATGAATCAAGAATGGTGATAAGTATATGGTCACCAACTTGTCCAAATGAATTAGAGTAGGTTGTTCTTAGTTTTAAATGTGTAATAGCAAATTAATATGCGAGTTTGCCAATGGGGCTCCCATGGCAGCATATATGAAAATGTGTAACTGGTCTATGTCCCCATCATCTCGATTAGGTTATCGAGTTTGTAAATTTTAATATAATTTTTGTCAGTTTTATTTTCTTCTTATTTTTTCCTTTTTCAATATAATCATTTACTATGTGAAATTAATTGTTGATATAGTTGAGTTTGTGCCGAATAGGCCCACTAAGGAAGAAAATATCAGTATCTTTTTATACTTATAATTTGAATTCGAGACATTTAATTAATAATTACGACGTTGCAACCATTCTGTTACACCAATTGACAGTCCGATGTGCTATGTCTCATTCGTAAAGAAATGAGAAAAGAAGACTTGTCAACATATTTAGCCGCTAGCTTGTCCAATATCCTAGATATGACCTGCATATGCATAATAAGAGACTATTTTGCATTAATATACATTTAGCCCATTTCATTTTAATGGACGACTATAGGATATAAAACCCTAAAAAAATAATGGTGACTATGTAATAATTATTAATAAAGGAATTTAAACTATTTTTTATTTTTTATTTTCAAAACTCGAACCAAAAAATTCTTTTTCGTTTGGGGCCTCCTAGGGGGCACGCAAAATTATCGATCGAGTACAGGCGTGCATGTGTGCATCATTTAATAATAAAAAGCTTAGCCAAAAAGAAGAACAAAAAAAAGAGAACAAAATAGTCCCTACATCCAGAGAATATTCATCTTTGTTTTTCCTTTTAAAATATCCAATATGGATTGATTAAGCAGGATTGATAAAGAAGAAACTCAATGGAGTAAAATTTACATTTTCTCTGAATTCCTTATTTTTTTGTTTTCATCTTGTCCGATATCTGTATTGAAGCTTCGATTAATCTGAATCGCGCATTACATGGCTCATTCATAGATAGCGCTCCCAATGAAATTTCTCCATATCCTGGTTCGAACCCTAGACCTCTTAGGAGTTCCTACTTTACTGGTGAATAAAATGAAAAAAATTTTCTTTTTTAAGATTACGCTTTTTATTTTAATTATAAGAAGTAGCGGGGACCCAAATTGCAAGTTGATTATATTATTGGGATGTTTGATAATCTGGAAAGCAACATTATATTGGTGATGTGTCGTCTTAATTGTTTTCCTATTAAATAAGATTAAGAGTTTGGTACGTCGGTTTCAAACTAACTAAATAACTTAATTCTGCAATTTCCTCTCATTGACAAACAGCCTTACAAGTTTTCTATTGTCTAATCAATTAATAAAAATGAATATTTTCTTCTTAAAGCCTGTCATAGAATTTCTTTTTTTTTTTTTTTTTAGGAAAAAGAACGTACGTCGAATACTAATCTCCTTTGTCTTCTCTTTCTTCCTTTATTGGATGCTTCTGAAGGGACTGGTAATATCTTATATACATAGGAAATAATGTTTTCATTCGGTTATGTAAATTATCGTTGTAAACACCTAATTTCGTCCCTTCCCGATATTATTTTACTCATTTTTATCTTATCACACCGTGTACCCTCACCCATGTGATAATCCCTCCATAAAATGACAAAAAATAACAATCTCCTAACTAATTTTATCCTATCCTAACAACCTACCCAATCAAAATAAAATACATCATACCCTAACCCACAACCACACAATTCCATAGGCATATATACAACAAAAAAGGAAATCAAAAGAAAAAATATGTACACTACACCTCATGGGATAGAGAAAAACTCCAATTGTTTCTTTTTCTTATTCACGAACACCCTCCATTCATCATCTTCTCCAGAGATATATGCACACTGTCACAGAAATAGTCAGACAGTCATCACCATATTCAGCACTTAACATTAAGGAAGGGCAACATAACAAGGACAAGGACCATTCTTTTATTTTGGATTCAAAAACAACAGCTAGCAACATCAGCTAAAGAGGACAAAAAAATACAATAAAGAGAGGAGAATGGCGAAGGATATTAAGCGAGAAGGGTGAGATCAGCCCATCAACGGATTTCCTGCTGGTTTTCCAGTTTTTCGGCCGTCTTCTCAAGTTTTCCGGCAAAACTCTTCGCCGAAACCAGCCCCAATTCGTCGAACACGCCTTCCCCAGTCCCTAAACTTCCCAAATCTCCCTTTTTTTGTCTCTATTTTAGAGCAAATTTTGCCGAAGAAACGTTAGGTTCCTGGAGTCCGGCCACTTCATCGTCATTCGAGATAGCCAGAGCTCTGGCTTTGTTGATTTTCCACTGTTTCTTTTCTGAACTTTCTGGTTTCAGCATATTTGTTCTGGTCGGGCTGTATTTCAGTGTTCTTTCCTAGTGGTTCTTCATTTCTGTTGTAGATCTATTTTGCTCGAGTCAGAATTTGGGTTATCGAATAGCTGGTTTGTTTCTTGACGGATCGGGAGAGTTGAATTTGGACTATTTTGTGACTGATTTGGAGATTC
>NW_025875989.1:0-2711 GCF_002878395.1 Capsicum annuum
TACTTCCTCGTTAACCCATTACTGATATATTTGATTATGATACTACTGTCTTTCACTGGGTTATAAGAAAATACTAAGAATTTTCCTCCTCTGCTTACACATATGCAAAGCATCACAAACTCAACTACTGCCGCAGCTGGAGCTCAATGTAGAGAGCTTGCTATAGAGGTTGAATACAGATATTGGGTATATTATTGATAGTTATGGCTTCATTTTTAATGTTGCACTGGTCAATGATCCACCAGTCAGAATTTTTCACAAAACATTTATGATGAAGATCCGCACATTTAGGATCATCCTCACAGCTGAATCACTGCTCAAGTTGGTGTCGGTGTTGAAGAAAATATCTATGTTTTCAAGATTTGCATCTCTAAATGATCATGTGGATCAAAGAACAGAAGAATTTTCTGAACAGGCTGAGAAAATAGAATGCATATTATCTAGAATTGGAGAGGAGGCAGTTGCTAGCCTTAAAGAGCTTGAGTCTCATTATTATTAAGGACCTTGTTATTTTTTTTGCAGAAAGAACCAGTAGTCTGCCTTCTTACCACCAAGAAACAATGTCCTAAATATGGATAAATTCATTTTCCATTTCCTGTTTGCTTTCCCTTCCCCTCTCCCCTCCCCATGCTTAGTATATTTGTCTACCTTGAGGGTATACTTACTATGTGGTTACTGAACAAACAATTTAGTGATAAGAAATCCAATTTATCCCCAACTTACGATTACTGCTACAAGACCTTTTACAAGTGAAACAAACCACATTAAGTTAGTATTTGTTATAACAAATCAACTGCATCTAGCTAAGGAAAATGTGGAACACCAATTATAGTTGAGGCAACATAGTACTTCAAAATTTTAGTGCTACCTTTTATCAGGTATAGCAGAGAGAGTATAGTTCAATTTTTATATTTCTACTCTTTGGAATGTTTTAAGTAGACTAACAGAAAACACACATCACAAAATCCACAAAAAAATTAAAATAATGGAATACACTCAAACTAGGAATAATACCACAATTGATAACTAATAAGAAGTAACTCTTAAGAAATTTGAACATATGAGAATTTTTATGCTAAGTAATAGATATGAACTTACAAGTCAATTTTGACGGAGGAGTATATAGCCAAGGATTTAGCAAGTAAAAATATTTGGAAGAATCTGCCGATTAACTATATGGAAGGAATCTGCCGATCAACCACTGAAAGTGAGCTATAATAATGAAAGAACACGAAGTATTTTGCATACTTAGAGGCCAAATCAGACATTGTTAATGTAGAAGTTAAAAGAGAGAAGTGTAAAATTGCCACAGAATTAGGGGATACTACGATGCATAAAGACATGGTAGTATTTAAAAGCAATCCACCAAACTTTAAGAAGATCACCCATTTTTTTTTTTGCCGTGAAAGAACATATCCTCTGTTTATTCATGAGATGAAACAATTGATTTCACAACTGAGACAAAATTGGTGATTACATTTTAAGGACATTCAAAGAATTATGTGTATATGTATAGCAACAAAATTCCAAACATAGTAAAGAAGATATTTTGTTTCGACAGGTAGAAAGTTTGATTAAGGAGGAGTCGCAGGGCATACCTATTTTTTTCACACAGAAGTTAGAGATTTGTGAAAATAGTGTCATGGATGATTGCCTTTTTCAAGTATAGTAAAGCAAAAAGTTGTATTTGTTTATGGTTGGTGTCTGTCCAAGTTGTGAGAATTGGAGGTGCGTCTACTTTCTAAGATCGTAATACCGTGATGTTCCAAGGCTGGAAATTAGCTTAATTAATTTTTTGTAATTGGGTTTTTTTTTATTTGGGGAGTATTTTAGTAATTTCACTTTAATCTTTTGGAGTTAATGCTTTTACAGTAGCATAGATAGATGACTCCTACAGTTTATTTCACTCCCATATTAAAACAAAAGAAGTCAAAATGCAAGAATGAGAATCTGAATTAATAATATAGAAAAGGGGAATATATACAAACAAATTAGCATATGCAAAAATATACAGATTACTAAACTAAACAATCAACAAATAGTCAAATATTAATATTTAACTCAAAAATTTAAAAATAGGGAAGTGTAAAGGCACGAGTATCAAAGTTAAATTATTAAATGTCTTTAAATATGGTGAAACCAAATAAGTAACACATAATATAGACTATGTCAGAAAACTAACTCGATGAAGAGTGTCAGAAGGGTGTAAAGACCTAAACTTTACCACAAGAATCTCATATAAAGGGAGATACAGTGTGAATTCCTGGATGGAGGATTGTGCTAATATCTGGTTGAGCTTCAACGGCAGAATTAGATAGAAGGAGTAGCGGCAGTGAAAGAAATCTGAATAAAAAATCACTATGGTATAAGTTGTTTAAAGTAGATGAGTTGTAGCAAGTCCTTGAAAGATTGGTGTTTGAGAAGCCATAGATATACATGTGTGTTTAATACAGAAAGGGAAGATTTTTGGGGCACTGTCATGGTGATTCTATTTTATAAAGAAAGTTATAACTCGTATACAGGGGAGAATAATTTTGAAGAAATCAAATCTGTAATTGGGAGTTGTAGGAGAATCAACATTGATAATGACAGATGGCGTTGGCAGCTTCGAGAGTAGAGTAGATAGGCTAACCCTTTCCATATGTATAGATGAATATAAATTAAGGTTAAAGATAATTTGATTATGTTGTATTTATGTATAGCTTTGAAAG
>NW_025875990.1:0-3462 GCF_002878395.1 Capsicum annuum
CGGTGAATAAATACAATGTGTGTCGGAGCATTCCCCGACCGAATGAATACATTTGAATTAAATAAGCTAACTAAAGAAAACACGTTCAAAACACACAGTCAAATATTCAAAGCATTCGATCAACACATCACACCTGAATTTTGCTTACTCGAACCTATATTGCCTATCCATTTCAACATATCACAAATCTATCACATTCATGCTTATTCCGAATTAAAAAAAAAAGACAACAAATGAAAATTAATCTACATTCACCTTTTTATCAAGTTTCAATCCCGTTCCATTTATTCTCAATCAATTAACCAATTTCAATATAAGAATTAACCAATCAAGCCACGATAATTATAAAAAACTCAAACACGCTCCAAATTCATATCATCAACCCATCACGTATAATAAGAATCACGACATCAATCATATATAGTGAAATAAAAATGAGAGAGAGTAGAATTGGACCTTCAAATGAGCTTTTTGTGTGTCGAATTTCACAATTGAAAGACAGAGCTGGATCCGAAAATCTCCCGTCGAACCTCAACCCCGACGAACCAGCTCGAATCTGAGACTAATAACCATTCCGAGCCCAACTCGAAATTTTTCAATGGACGTCAGTCAATCCCAAGCCTAAACTGAAGCACCGACGCTGCTATGACTAATTCTTGTCGCTAGTGTAGGAACTTTGAGTAGGCGATGAAGCTAGATTCAATGTTTTCTTGCAATGATCCCTGTTGCCGGTGCTCCGAGGAAGTTCGCAGATCGTATTTTTACTGTTTTCTGTCCTTTCTCGTCGATCTCTCGCATTTCTCTTAATTTCTCTTCTCTCCCTCTCAATCTCTCTGTGCGTGTCTGCGATTTAGAAGAAACGAAAAGAGAAAAAAAATGGCTTCTCAATGGTGAATCTGTCTTCTCTAATGAAGATGATGATATCTGTATCCCCCTTTTTTTTCTGCCCCCGTATATGTGGGTCTTGTGTGTATATGTTATATTTATCCCCTTCCTGGTCCTTTCTTTTTGGACAAGAAAAAAAAAGGGGGGGGGGGGGGTGACGTGGGGGGGGGGTAGGTAGGGGTAGGGAGGTGGATTATTTTGATTGGGTAGGTTGTTAGGATGTTAAAAAGAATAAAAGTTTGTTAGGGATTTTGTTGAGAGTTGTTTTTGTTTTTTTTTGTATTTTTGTGGGATGTAATTACATGGGTGAGGGAATACGGTAGGATAAGGTAAAAAATGGGTAAAAAGTGCTATCGGGAAGGGACAAAATTACGTGTCTACAACTGTAGGATAAAAAATCAAAAAAAAGTTACTGTAGGATAGAATTTTGGGGGCTTCTGCTAAGCGTAACATTTAAGCGTAACATTTATAAAGCGTAACATTTAAATGGGTCATTTCTGATAGTTCAATAGCATATTTGAGTATTTTTCCTTAACTCTTTTGGCTCATTTAATTAATGACGTGGAGGAATTATTTTTGACCACGTGTACAAAATAATTTTGCCCAAAACTGTCAAACTAGACTGTTAAAAATGATGGCATGAATGAGCCTTTGTTGTAACGACAATGACATGAATGAGCTAAACTTTAAACGGATGATATAGATTAGCCTTTTATCAAAGTTCGATGGCATATTTGAGCTTTTTCCCAATTATAATTTATGTAGCTAACTAATGAAAAAATCTATATGTATAATATATTAAAAATGTGAAGATCGTTAGAAAAGAGATTTGAACTTTTTACCCTTCATTGAAAGACTTTTCTTTAGACAAAACTGTCTTTTTCACTGTTTTTTAATTTACTATTTAATTATTTTTATTATATTAACTAGATTTTCTAAAATATTCGGAACTCCTAAATTATATGATAGGAGAGAATTAATTAATTTTTTTTCTATCTACTAGACTTCCTAAAATATATAAAACTTTTAAAATATATGCGACTCTATAAGGTAATTTTACCTTTTTTCCTTTAGCCATGACCGAAGTTAGTGATGATGATACTAATTTCGGTAAATAGACAGCTTTTGCTATAATATAGACTACAGAGAAATCCAAATACGATAAACATTAATTGAGCACAAGTTTAATATGTTTTAGGATTTAAATTAAAAAAATTGATGAATAAAATTTTAGAATTTTAGGTGTGCATGACTCATATTTTAGTGTGATGAAAGAAGAGTCTTACCACATATTCTTTGTCTCTTTAAATATTAATTCTCTTAATAATTTTTGCCATAGATTTCCTCTTATCAAATATTTTAAGACTATTTAATATTTAAAATATGTATTTCGTACCATATATTTTAGGACTATTTAATTTTAAATATTAGAAAAATCTATAATCTATATCTTTAATCTATATTAAATATTGTGAACGTTTTATCCTTCAGTAAAGGACTCTTCTTTAAACAAGACTATTTTTTCACTACTTTTTAAATTTATTACATTAACTAGACTTCCTAAAATATATGGTAGGAGAATTAATTAATATTTTCTTTTCTACTAGTCTTCCTAAAATATATGGAACTCCAAAAATATATGGTAGGAGAATTAATTAATATTTTTCTTTCTACTATTCAATTAGAAAAATACTCTTAAAATAATACTCTATTAAGAAAATACTTCTATAAATATTAAAATGTACGTTAAACTAGAGAGCAAACAGGTTTACCGATTGGTAGTGTCTAAATGGTGGATGCTTGATTTTCTAACCCTCAACTTCTTCACTGTTTTTGCCCGTATAATAGAATTCAACATGTGTGAATACATATATCTTCTTTGTTTTCATTCAAAATCATTCTTTAGGGTCAAAATTTTCGCTCAGACAAGAGCTAGTTGGATCAAATCGAAGTTTTGTGATCACTATTAGATTAATTTTTTTTTATAGTTTATAGGTCGTAGATAAATGTCGGTTGGCTTTGAATTTTTTTTAGGTAAAGGTTAGGTTTAATTGTCTTATTATAATATTTCTATTAATTTGTTATTTTGTGGTAGTTTACAGTTCGTAGATAAATCTCGATAGGCTTTGAGAATGTTTTGTGTGTAAAATTTAAGTTTAATTGTATTATTTTATTATTACTTTTATCATATTATTTTTTTACAGTTTACAGGTGATAGATAAATGTTGGTCGGCTTTAAATAATTTTTCTTATGTAAAGGTTAGGTTTAGTTGTATTACTTTGATATCTGTATTATCGTATTATTTTGTTATTGTTTATTGGTGGTAGATGAGTGTCAGACCACTTTGAGAAAAAATATTTGTGTGTAAAGATTAGATTTGATTGTATTATTTTGATGTCTCTATCATTGTACTCTTTTATTGCAATTTAAAGATGGTAGATGAACGTCGATGGACTTTTAAAATATTTTTGATAAAGATTAGATTTAATAAATAAATTCTCCATCTTTACATACTAAAAGATTAGATATACCTCTAGCCTCCAAACACCTCAATCATACTAAGGCTGGGGTCGCTC
>NW_025875991.1:0-1489 GCF_002878395.1 Capsicum annuum
TGGTGGGATTCCAACCATCCAAATACAACCCATGTTGGTACAGCGATGAGATTTAATTCAAAAGGCTTCACCAATATTTGTGCTTTGTTGACTTCTTACCATAAGACATAAAATCTGGTCTACTTTTGATCATTGTCAAGTTTCAATAAACTAATTGATCCGAGAAAAAATATTTATATAGTTTAAGATAAAACACTTAATATATTCGGGCATATTTACCTCTAATAGCATTGGTGGTCCAGTTGTCAAACTATTAAAGAAGTACTTATTATGTTATCAAGTTTCTTCAGAATTTGGAGGTCATTGAATTGTATAGGTAGATCTTGCCATCTAATCCAGAATACAGTGCAACTGAGCCCACCTTGAGATGCTACAACCTTCGATTACATTATCGAATTGTTAAGAAATAATTTGTAATAAATCGATGACCTTCATTAAGAATTTAATAGCAGTAATAACTTTCATCATTGTAATAAATTGATGACCTTCGTGAAGAATTTAATAGCAGTAATAATATCTTTTGATGATCCAAATTAATAGTAGAGTCTAATGTAGGACTAAAGAATATAGAGTTGGTGATGACTCAAAGCTGGAGTCTTCACACTTAAAGCTGTCAAAGCTCTCAAGGTTGCAGATAACGATATTGTCTTTATTAACATGAAGTTTACAAGCTTGGCTGGTTCCATAAACTTCTGAATAGTTCGTTCTTTGTAAAATTAAGGCTTCGTGAGCTTATTTTGAGTTGCTGCTCCTTTTTATCTGTATATCCAATTTATCTTATCGTGTGTTTGTCCTTGTGTACCAGTTTTGATTGTTATGTATGAGAGAGGACTTAAATTTATGTTGAACCTTTCCGTCTTTAACTTTATAAAAAAATTAATATTGTAGAATTTCAGAAATTGATAATAGCCCAAAAAAAGCAAAAAAAAAAAAACAGCAGTTAGCCTCTTATCTATTTGCAGTTGCGTTTCACTCCAGATTAGAGGTGTCAAACGGGACGGGCCGGGCCAACCCAGAACCGGCCCTTCCATTTTAACTGGGTTGCGGGCTGGTTAAGGGCCGGGTTTGTCGTTAACCGGGCCGGGCCGGATCGGGCCAAACAGTAAAAAATTAAAATCCACCCTAACCCGGCCCACTTAACCAAATCCGGTCAAACCCACCAAAACCCATCAAACCCGGTTAAAAACCGGTCAAACCCGTTTAAAAAATAAATAAAAAATCCAATATACACTATATACACTCCAATATACAATATATATTTTTTAAAAAATATATAAACAATTACACATATATGCGTACCATTCAATATATAATTATATATGACTATACGTACTACTTTAAATAAAACATATGCTATAATAGTATAATATATATATATACACTACGATATATATATATACTAATTTATAAAACATATACACATATATACGTTAAATATATATTACTTTAGAAGATAGATACACATATATATGCACCATTCAATATATAT
>NW_025875992.1:0-1718 GCF_002878395.1 Capsicum annuum
TAAATAATTATCCATTTTTCATAAAATTGCTATTTTCAAAATATTCCCTTCAATCATACACATAACAAAATATGATCACTTTAGATTGCTATATACTAGATTATTCTTAAATAACATATTTTTCGGTCACTATTACCATGGTAATCTAGATACTTTTCTCTTAAACTGCGCCTCTACTTTAGTTACTTCCCTATCATGGCTTTTTTACCTCATCGGTTTCACCTTTAGGATGACATAGTTCTTAGGGATTTTTCTCCTTTTTCACTTTGCTAATAAACTTCTTAACATGCTATTTTTCGAATAATTCTACTATAAAGCAACTAACATGAACTTATTTTATCATATCATGATTGTTAGAAATTGATGAATTTAGCTATTCATAATAGTGAATGAATATACCTGTTCTAGTAGTTTGGATAATACTAAGCTTTGTTCCTTCATAGATTTTTTCATTAAAATATACCTGTTTTTTAATAAATAAGCAAAATTTTTGTTGTGGACAAGAGATTTTGTGCTTCAATGTATGAAGGCTTGCCTTCATCTGAGCAAGTGCTCGTTTATTTATATTCTTAGAAATGAAAATGTGTACACTGTTTTTCTTTACATCTGTCAGCTATTTTACAAAAGTAAGAAAAATATTTCTGCAAAGAGTCCTAAAGCTAATGTCTAATCTAATAATGACACTACTTGTCAAAAATCTAATAATGGCACTACTTGCCAAAAATCTAGTAATGGCACTACTTGCCAAAATCTAATAATGGCACTACTTGCCATAAAAGACTAAGAAAAGTCAAAAAGCCTAAGGCTAGTTACATGATATTTAGTAAAGCTATCTAGCTATTTTAAATCTCCCATATTTCCTTTTCTCCTTGAATTACTTTCTTTGTCTTCTTTCTTTATCCGTAATTATCTTCTTTTTATTGATCTGTATCTCTATTATTGCTTCATATCTTGCATCTTCTAGCTGTCGCTTTTATCTTCTTCTATTCTAGTTGAACTTCTGGGACAATATTATCTTCTCCATTATATTTTGAACATTGATGGTCTAGATATTTATGTCCAATTAACTTGTAATATCTGGTTAATAATTCTTTCGAAATAAATTTTTCTCTAATGGCTCTGGCGATAGTTTTTTTCTCTGGATTGAGTAAAGTCAAGATCCATTGCCTAACGTCTTCCATATTTGCTTCTCGTAGTTCCTTTGAATTTGAGTATACTGTTACATTACCTCTGGAATAATAACTCTATATGGGATTTCTGTTGCGATAAGTGCTTGTTAACTCTTGAAGAATTGTAAATACTCCGATAATTCTCTTATTTGCATAAAAATTTGGTATCTCAATTCTAGGTATTTCTGGTTGTGGAATAATATCTTCTGGTATAATTATATCTCGAGTCATTCCTATTTTTACAACTTGTATAGGTGATTTAACTTCATCATACAATATCTCTGCTGGTGCCGTGTAAAATTTTATAAAAGATAGGTTACCTTTGGTTATTCTTTTAAAAATGTTAAATGAATCACATATTTCTGGTATATTGGATATTTCATTTTCGTCTTGGGTATATATGGTACTAAGTAGTCCATATTCGTAACAGGTTTTAACTAGACTTGGTTTGGTTTTGGGAAAAGCAATTAGCTTATTGTATTCGGTTAGCTTTTGGGTTATATAATTCGTATGTGGTTCTTGGATGTTTATAGCTCTAGGGTTGGTATT
>NW_025875993.1:0-1051 GCF_002878395.1 Capsicum annuum
AAATAATTCTTGATGAAGCTCACACTTCCAGGTATGTGGTTCACCTCGGGTCGCCTAAAATGTATCATGACCTTAAAACTATTTACTGGTGGAGTAATATAAAAAAAGATATTGCTAACTTTATGGCTAAGTTTTTGAATTGTCAACAAGTTGAGGTTGAACATTGGAGGCCAAATGGCACTTCCCTAAAGATATGTTTGCCTATGTAAAAGTTGGAGATAATCAACATGGACTTCATTACAGGGCTTCCAAGATCCTGAAACCAATATGACTCCATTTGGGTGATTGTAGGCAGGATGATTAAGTCTGCCCATTTTCTTCCAGTGCGGATAAATTATTCAAGGGATAACTATGCTAAGTTGTACATTCAATAAATAGTCCGGTTGCATGGGGCTCCTATGTCTATTATATCCGACCGAGGTACATAGTTTTATTCTCAGTTTTGGCAGTCTTTTTAAAAGGGTTTAGGTACCCAAGTAAACCTTAGCACTACCTATTATCCTCAAACTGAGGGGCAAGCAGAATGCACCTTTCAGACCTTAGAAGATATGTTAAGGGCTTGCATGATTGACTTTAAGGATAGTTTGGTGGATCATTTAACATTGATAGAATTCTTCTACAATAATAGCTACCATTCCAGTATTCAGATGGCTCCTTTTGAAGGTTTTTATGAGAGGAGGTGTAGATCTTTGATTGGGTGGTATGAAGTGGGTAAAACCCGATTGTTTGGGCCAAAACTTATTCATTAGGCAATGGAGAAAGTGAAGATCAGTAGGGAGCAACTTAAGTCATCTCAGAGTCGCCAAAAGTCATACACCGACATTAGAAAGAGAGAGTTGGAGTTCGAGGTCAATGATTGGGTATTTCTAAAGGTTTTCCCTATGAATGGAGTCATGCAATTTGGAAAGAAATTCAAGCTTAGTCCTTGTTATATAGGACAATATCAGACTATGAGAAGGATTAGTGGGGTTACTTATCAATTAGATTTTCCCATGAGTCTAGTTTCTGTTCATCTAGTATTTTATGTATCCATATTGAAAAGTGTATTGGA
>NW_025875994.1:0-2072 GCF_002878395.1 Capsicum annuum
CTACAAGTCAAATCCAAAACGAGCAAGTAAGTTGAGTTGTTTAAATATTTAATAAAGAACAAATGATCTTGATAAATTTTGAATTAGAAAATTTCATACTATTTTATTTTTAATTTCTTCAGATGAATCCTTGTACACTTATCCCGATTTTCTTTTTCTAGTATCCACAAAGAATTTCTTGTTTGACATAGTACCATAATTTTCCTTTTTTTTCTAGTTACACGCAAGTCAACATTAAAAAAATTTCAAGACAACAAGTTCATAGTAACAATATAAAAGAACACCAAAGCTCACAAATTATAGAAAAACTTGTTTTGCCAATAGTATGAGGATACTTCCACATTTTTTGATTCTGTTTGTTAGCATCGGACTTATCCTGCAAGAAAGTTAGTATAGATAAGTATTAAAAAAATAAATTGAAGTAGTGATTATGTAACAAAGTAATAACTGTACATATTCATATCACACCTTAGCTTCTTTAGAGTTCCAATACTGAAGCAAATCCACAAATACAGGTTCTGGAATAGTTTTTGGCCTATTTGTCAATCAAATTTCATCATTGGGGTAGGCATAGTACTGGTCTTTCATAAACCAGGATTTGTACCCTCTAAAAGGTGAATCAAGTGTACTGATAGCCCATCTTTTCCATTTTTGGGAATGTCATATTTTTTCTGTTATGTCATTTCGAAATTGGGACTATTGATACTGATCTTGTGTACTTGACTTCATGTCATTCCGAAATTGGGACTATAGGTATGAGCCCAGGCTAAGTGATCTTGGGCACTACCATTGGGTCGAGACACCCTACTTTGTGGTCTTGTGTGTCTCTCCCTCATTTATACTCTAATCTCAGCGGCAACCGAGGTTTGACAGTTGGTGTAAATTATGTAGGGTATTCCACCTAGCTCAGTTGCATTTCATTGTTGTTGAGAAACTATTGCATTACACCCATGTGTTTTAAAATGATTTGATACGAAATTCCTTTATAATGTCTTTCAATTATATATTGTAAAAATATTATGTTTTGTTTTGATATCTCTGTGTGCCAGTACTTTTGTGCTGACCCCCTCCCCTCTCCAATCTCTCAGGTTTAGAGGCCCAGTCTAGGGGTCAAGAGAATCAGTAGATCTTTCAGACAGAGCTGTAGAGACAAGTGGTGAGCCTTCTATGTTTCGGAAGGTATTATGTCCTGCAGCCCTTTTATCTTATATTTAGTTTTAGGGTCTACTGGGGGCCTTGTCCCAGTTTATATATGGTTACTTGACTCAGTCATTTGTTAGAGATTTTTCCAGACAGTTGTTTAGAGGTTAATTGATGTTGAGGGAACCTTATCTCCCCGTTGTTGCTTCTTTACATATTTATGACCATGTCTCCAAATTATTGTGTTTTTTCGCATTACTTTGATCATATGAATTAGGTGCATGATTTTCAGACAGATACGAGTGTTTCGGGCCTCAATGGTTCAAAATGCTCATCACGGCTAGGGCCTAGTTCGGGTCGTGAAAGCAGGGTATTACAGTATCTCCCCTTGGGAACATTCGTCGTCAAATGTGGCTAGTTAAGTTGAGAATGCTGAGGAATCTGAGGCTATAAGCTATCATACATAACTGAAATAAACTGTATGACTGGATCTCAACATAATGAGCTACTAAACTAATCTGTGAGTGCATAAATTTGCATGAAAAATACAATATAGCTGAATCTAATACTAGAAAAGAGATGAATGGAGGAAGACTATTACCTTCGTCAGAATATGGGTTCATAGAGAAAAGATCAGGATGCTTGATATGCATGTCTGCTTCTACTTCCCAAGTATCACCCTCAACGGACTGATTTTGCCACAGAACTTTGACCAAGGGAACTTATTTGTTCCTTAGTCTACAGATCTGATGATCAAGAATCTCTATATATTGGGACTTTTTCATAAGAAAGGCTATTCTGAATATTTGTAATTTCTAGAGGAACTATAACAGCTAAATCGTCTATGCATTTCTTTAACAAGGATACATGGAACACTAGATGAACGAAGGATAAATCTGTGAGTAGCTCGAGTTCATACGCTACCTTTCCAA
>NW_025875995.1:0-1078 GCF_002878395.1 Capsicum annuum
TGATATTGCTGATAGTTGTTATTTCTTCGAGCTCGGCGGGGAGGCATATTCTAAAATAAGAGAGCATGAATTAATAGCTGATAGAGAAAACTTTGAGCATGATGGACTTGAGAGGAAGAAATGACTTTTTCCTAAAATATTTTGTAGCCTCTTGCTCATATATGTGGCGTGCTACACACCGATGATCAAGACTCTACTTAACGCGGCTTGTTAGACTCCCTATGACTCTCTAAACCTTAGGCTCTGATGCCAAGTTTATAACGCCCCGCAACTGGGTCTCGGAATGTCACACGGTGCTTAAGGCTACAAGTAGCCCCAAGCTAACCCTTTGAGCCTTATACTTCATATATTAGATTACTTAGAGATAAAATGCATGAACTCAACACCGTGACATCATAAAATGAGAAATATGAATGAAATACTTGGTCTGAACAAACTATAACTCAAAGAAAATCTCAAAGTGTTGATAATCTGATGACTAGTATGACAAACCTCTACTAATCCAAACTAGAGAGACATTGGGACAGGTCCCCAACTGACTCATTCCATTGGGACAGGTCCCCAACTGACTCATACTCAACTAAAAAGAATTAAACAGCTACTAAATAAAACTAAAAGTCTGAGAATAACCGGTCCCCAAAACATAAGGACTCACCACGGCTGATATGTCGATAGGAGAGTTGGAAAGGATCACTAGCGAGGCTAAGACTGAGCACCTGAACCTACATTATGAGAAAATATGGCACACAAATAAAATATATAGGTCAGTACTTTGGGAATGTACTAAGCATATGGGGGAGTGTGCAATTAAAATAATCAATATCATATGCTTTTATAGAAAACCTGCATGGTGTAAAACATACTCACATAGCTTGAAATAAATATATGCCATGAGACTCATAAATCATCATGCTTTTACTTAAAATCTCAAATTATCATGACACTTGAAATTATTAGGACCATAACTTTCAAAACACTTATACTTTCAAAACTTTGTAACTTTAAGACTAAAACTATTTGAAACTTGGAAGACTTTAGGAACTTAGGAAATTTCTCTTAACCGACATAAACCATGTGA
>NW_025875996.1:0-1974 GCF_002878395.1 Capsicum annuum
TTGTTGTATGTGGCATGATAACCTCTCCGGTTGTAGCCGATGATCGATTTATAAATTTTTCCTAAATTGTCAATCTTCAGATGATCTTGCGCATTATTTGATGTTGGATACGAGGTGACTTACAGATATCCTTTGAATTTCTAGCTTTTAGCTAATCCTGCACATCATCCAGCTTTGGATAAGAGATGACTTATAGATATCCCTCCAATCGCTAGCTTTCAGGTGTTCCTGCACATCATCTGACCTTGGATACAATATGACTTATAGATAATCCCTCAAATTGATCGTCTTTGGGTAATCCTGCACATAATCGATCTTGGATATGACGTGGTTTATAGAGAACCCTTGGACGTATCAATTTGACAATCTTGCATATCCTCCGGTAAGGATTTAGTTGCGACTTACGGATAACCTTTGAACTATAAACTTTTGGGCGATCTTGCACACTATCGGTTAGGATGTTATTGTGGCTTACGGATGACCTACAGGCTATCAACTCATAGGTAATCTTGCACACTATCCTATTTCAAATAATATGACTTATAGATGACCTTCAAATTGTCAATTGCTAGGAAATCTTATATATCATTCATCCTTAGATAGCGACCTGAAGGCGTCCCTCCAAATTGTGTGCTCTTAATATATTCAGATGCTGATTCATGAAAAGATGATGATATCCTCGATGCCAGCATTGTGTCTTACGTGTCAATAGATATATTGAATGCTGATGATATCCTCGACGCTAGCGTTGTGTCTAGCATGTCGACAGATACATTAGATGCTGATGATATCTTCTACGCCAGCATTGTGTCTAGCGTGTCGACAGATATATTGGATGTTGATGATATCCTCGATGTCAGCATTATGTCTAGCATGTCGATAGATATATCGGATGTTGATGATATCCTCGATGCTAGTGTTGTGTCTAGCGTGTCGATAGATATATTGGATGCTGATGATATACTCTATGCTAATGTTGTGTCTAGCGTGTCGATAGATATATTGGATGTTGATGATATCCTCTACGCCAGCGTTGTGTCTAGCGTGTCGACAGATATATTGGATGCTGATGATATCCTCGATGCCAGCTTTGTGTCTAGCGTGTCGACAGATATATTGGATGATAATATCCTCAACGCCAATGTTGTGTCTAGCGCGTCACCAGATATTGAATGTTGATGATATCCTCGACGCCAATGTTGTGTCTAGCGCGCCAACAGATATGTAATGGCCTTTGCGGCAATGATATGCAACGGCCATTGTGGCAGTGATAAAATAATTTTACCTGGCTTCATTTGTCAGTGTCCTGCTTTCTACATGTACCTGTACTCAAGGTAGACGATTAGTAGACACAAAGTCGCTTTTACTAGTGACTATTTTTAGGAAACTTCTAAATACGATACGTGTAAAGAAGACAAAGTGCTTTTGTTTGTTGCCTACGATCTCAAGAAATGAGATGGACAAATCAAAAGGTCCTCAATAAATGGGCATTAAACCTATTTTTATGGCTGCCCTAAAATACCGTTCTTGGGCATTAATGATCTATTGTGGCTCCCAATTTGCTCGGAGATTTTTGAAAGAGACTCTCATTTTGCGTATTGATCCCTGCATCCACAGAAAAATGATTAGTTGATGAAATTACTCTATGTTGATCTTCTTCGATCCTTGATTTGCTCCTTGTCATCTCTTGGGCATTCCACCATATTGAGACTTCCACCCTGACACTCTATCCCAAATAATGTCTAGGCAAGTACTAAGTAAGTGAGTCGTAAGATGTTTGAAAATAATCTTACATTTTTGAAAATAATTTTGAAAACTTCTGTAAAATTTTAGAAAATTTCTGCCAATCATGTCATGTACTAGCTTAATGAACGTCTTCCTCGCGGTTCTGACTATATCCGATGGATGGTTTCCAAAACTCATGATTATTGTTGGAGGGTTTCTTCAAGTAGTTCTATCATAGCAAAAAATTGA
>NW_025875997.1:0-1259 GCF_002878395.1 Capsicum annuum
TTTTAATAAATCAAAATAATTATTTCATCCAAATAAAAAAAAGACTTAAAATATTTTCTGTACGTGATTTTGTCATTTTAAGTATCGATTATATACTATCGTATTCAGTTATATGAGATTATATAATTTGTTACTTAAATATTTATTTTACAAAAAATATCGGATTTAAGTAAGGCTTATCTTGAAAATAAATTCAAATAATTAAAATCTTAATTTAAATATAATTTATTCTCAAAAATAATTTATTTGGATAAATATGCATTCATTTTATTAAATCAAGAAGCTCGGGATAAAAAAAAAAGGTATTAATGCGTATCAAATTTTAATTTAATTTAGCCAAACTATTAGATTTGACCATAATTGAAAATTGGTCATAATTGCAATGCAATTCGTCAATTAATTTTTAATTTGGTCAAAATAAATAAATATGGCTAAATTTCAAATTCCAATTGGGGTTATATTTTAAATAACCCCAAAATTCTCAAGAACTCTCATAACTTTTACCCAATTTCCACCAAAAAATAAATTCAAATTGTACTATTCCCCCCAACTTTGTCCTTTTCCAATTATGAAATTCAAAGATTGTACTACATTGTTCTATTTTCCCCCACATTATCTTCCACCTCACCTTATCTTTAATTTTTACATTCCAAAAATCCTTCTAAATGTTTTTTCTCCCACATTGGTAGATGACAAGAAATAAATCTCTATCCTTTCCTATAAATACTTTTCTCCTACATGGGTGGAAAAGGGAAAAAAATACCTCATTCTCTCCTATAAATACTACCACTACTTCGGTAGAGAGAGGAAGGGAGAAGGAAGAAAAAAGGCTAGAAAGGTGAAAAAATCCTTTTGAGCAAAAATAGTTATTTTTATTTAGTAAAAATTTTTGTTTCATAAACTTGATCGGCTAATCAAAATTTTTGAGTTGCCGGCGACGTTTTTCGGCAGTGGTTGATTCCAACGAAGCTCGTAGTCTCATTTTTCTGCCCCCAAAAGGTAAACACACCTTTTTTTTTCTTTTTTTTATTATTTTAGTTTTTATTATTATTTTTCTCTTCATCTTTTTTCTTCTTCGTAGTTCGTAGATATAATGTTATTTGTTGGGATTGTATGTTGTAGATGGCCTTGAAGGCCCTAGGACGCTGTGGTATCGATATTCTAATTCTTTTTATGTTAATGATATAAAAATGAGCTAGCAATAGTTGTATGTGCCTTTTTTTACTTTATTCTTTGATTATTTTGGATAAAGTTTCAAT
>NW_025875998.1:0-1625 GCF_002878395.1 Capsicum annuum
GAAAAGGACAAAGTTGGGGGGAATAGTACAATTTAAATTTATTTTTTTATGAAAATTGGGTAAAAGTTATGAGAGTTCTTGAGAATTTTGGGGTTATTTAAAATATAACCCCAATTGGAATTTAAAATTTAGCCATATTTATTTATTTTGACCAAATTAAAAATTAATTGACGAATTGCGTTGCAATTATGACTAATTTTCAATTATGGTCAAATCTAATAGATTGGCTAAATTAAATTAAAATTCGATATGAATTAATACCTTTTATTTTATCTCGAGCTTCTTGATTTAATAAAATGAATGTATAATTATCCAAATAAATTATTTTTGAGAATAAATTATATTTAAATTAAGATTTTAATCATTTAAATTTATTTTCAAGATAAGCCTTACTTAAATTCGATATTTTGTAAAATAAATATTTAAGTAACAAATTATATAATCTCGTATAACTGACCACGATAGTATATAATCGCTACCTAAAATGACAAAATCACGTATGAAAAATATTTTAAGTTTTTTTTTATTTGGATGAAATAATTTTTTGGTTTATTAAAAACTGAAGAAACTCAGGATTAAATTTAGTCGTGGAGGGAAAAATTAGGTGTCAACAGCTGCTCCCTCCCTTTGGGTAGGGTGGATGTAAGTAATCCTGGACAAAGGGAGGTTGACATTCCTAATTTTTGTCCAACCATAGATTCGAATCTGAAAGAGGTTGGTTTTCCCACGAGTTTCATAGAGTCATGGCCGGACCTCGGTATTAGGTTTCCTACATATCTCAGGTTACATGAGAATTCAGGCCACTTGTAGTTCATAGAGCATGATTTAAAGCACGATTTTTAAAAAATTCACTAGTTATCTCAGTTTTAGAGTGTTTGACAAAAACGAGAAAATGGGGAATAAAGGGATTAGGGGGAGGTTGGAATGCAGTCGAGTTTTCTACATAGATCCCAGCCTACATATCCCCAAGATTTCAGGGAATCAGACTGCTTGTAGTTTGACTCAATCGGTAGAAAAGATAGTCTTTTATTTCAGACTATCTTTGGCTCGGAATGAGTGACAAGTTGATCGAGTTGTAGAAAAGAGGCTTGTAACCTCTTAACCATGAATGTGGGATCCTTCACATCCATAGTCAAGAACTTACCTGAACATAATTTCCAAAACTCTAAGTGTGTTGCCACCCGAATTTGAAAAAAAAAAAGGTTACCCTCAGCATGAGTTTAAAAATATCCCGAAGGTGAAGCTGAAACTAAAATATCCTGAAATACCCACTTGCCTTCTAATAGGGGTATGGTTAGATGGTGGTGGTGATCTTCCTTTATCTAGCGTCCAAAGAGTTTGATGTCCCTCTTTAGACTATGTCCCATTTTGTTGCTAAGAAAGAGTTCCACATTGTGCTGCGTCCTACCTGAAGTCGTCCGCACCTGTGGTTTTTATTTGAGATTTCATCCTCTCGGATGCTCTCAACAATGCTTCAAGGAAAAAGTATTAGTACTAAACATAATTCACGAAAGAGGTATGTAGTCTTTTACCATATCTCCACGTGAGTTGTGGCCTGAAAAGCGGAGTCATCTCTTTATGTACCTATTTAGAATAAAATAACTGGCAACAACAAACATAACAAC
>NW_025875999.1:0-1797 GCF_002878395.1 Capsicum annuum
AAAAGAATATGTGTGTTGGATTACTTTTTTTAAAAAAATTATAATTTTTTACGTGGCTATGACATGACACTGATGTGGCACTGATTTGGCAATGACGTGGAGAGTGTGTACTTCACTCTCCATAGTGAGAGTGGTATAATTTTTTTAGGGTGATAAAAAATTCACTTTAAAGTTATTAAGGTGGGTATATAATTACCTGATTAGTTTAGGATCTAAACTAAGTTTTGGCGACAAGTTCGGGGGTGATTTGATGTCTTTTCTCTTACTTAAATTATATTCTCACATCAATTAGTATATATATATATATTGTAGTATCATTATAAAATATGAAGAAAGTCATCACTTAATTTAATTTTTAAAGTTTAACAAATTATATTTTAAATATTATATTTAGACATTGTGAAAAGTTTAAATCTGAAATTATTTTTGAATAGTGTTGATGTAATGATTGATAATGCTCAACTTACACGTCCAATTAAGTGCAAGGTGTTGACACCTAATTTTTGCCTTCTACGACTAAATTTATTCTTGAGTTTCTTCAGTTTTTAATAAACCAAAATAATTATTTCATCCAAATAAAAAAAAAAACTTAAAATATTTTTCGTACGTGATTTTGTCATTTTAAGTAGCGATTATATACTTTCGTGTTCAGTTATACGAGATTATATAATTTGTTACTTAAATATTTATTTTACAAAATAGATTTAATTAAGGCTTATCTTGAAAATAAATTCAAATGATTAAAATCTCAATTTAAATACAATTTATTCTCAAAAATAATTTATTTGGATAAATATGCATTCATTTTATTAGATCAAGAAGCTCGGGATTAAAAAAAAAAGGTATTAATTCTTATCAAATTTTAATTTAATTTAGCCAATCTATTAGATTTGACCATAATTGAAAATTGGTCATAATTGCAATGCAATTCGTCAATTAATTTTTAATTTGGTCAAAATAAATAAATATGGCTAAATTTTAAATTCCAATAGGGGTTATATTTTAAATAACCTCAAAATTCTCAAGAACTCTCATAACTTTTATCCAACTCCCACCAAAAAATAAATTCAAATTGTACTCTTCCCCCCAACTTTGTCTTTTTCAAATTTTGAAATTCAAAGATTGTACTAAATTGTACTATTACCCCCCACATTATCTTTCACCTCACCTTATCTTTAATTTTTACATTTCAAAAACTCCCCTAAATGTTTTTTCTCCCACATTGGTAGATGACAAGAAATAAATCTCTAACCTTTCCTATAAATACTTTTCTCCCACATTGGTGAAAAAGGAAAAAAAAATACCTCATTCTCTCCTATAAATACTACCATTACTTTGGTAGAGAGAGGAGGGAGAAGGAAGAAAAAAAAAAGGTTAGAAAGGGGAAAAAATCATTTTGAGCAAAAATAGTTATTTTTATTTAGTAAAAATTTTTGTTTCATAAAGTTGATCGGCTAATCAAAATTTTTGAGTTGCCGGCGACATTTTTCAATGGTGGTTGATTCCAACGAAGCTCGTAGTCTCGTTTTGCTGCCCCCCAAAAGGTAAACACAACTTTTTTTTTTTATTATTTTAGTTTTTATTATCGTTTTTCTCTGCATGTTTTTCCTTCTTCGTAGTTCGTAGATATAATTTTATTTGTTGAGATTGTATGTTATAGATGGCCTTGAAGGCCCTAGGACGTTGTGGTATCGATATTCTAATTATTTTCATGTTCATGATATAAAAATGAGTTAGCAATAGTTGTATGTGCCTTTTTTGACTTTATTCTTTGATTATTTTAGATAAAGTTTCAAT
>NW_025876000.1:0-1819 GCF_002878395.1 Capsicum annuum
CATTTTTCAGGAGGGTCCTGAGCAGAAAGTAAAGTCCCAATTTTTAGGACGGTCCCAAACAGAAAGTAAAATTCTATTTTTCAAGAGGGTCCTGAACAGAAAGTAAAGTCCCATTTTTTAGGAGGGTCCTGAACAAAACGTTAAATCTCATTTTTCAGGAGAGTCCTGAACAGAAAATAGTCTTATTTTTGTGGATGGTCCCTAAGAGAAAGTAAATTCCCCTTTTTTTGGAGCGTCCTGAACAGAAAGTAAAGTTCCATTTTTCAGGAGAGTCCTAAACAGAAAGTAAAATTCCATTTTTCAGGAGGGACCTGCATAGAAAGTAAAGCCCCAGTTTTTAGGAAGGACGTGAACAGAAAGTAAATTCTCATTTTTCAGGAGAGTTCGGAACAAAAGTAAAATCCAATTTTTCATGAGGGTCCTGAATAGAAAATAAAATCCTATTTTTCAGGAAGGGCCTGAACAAAAACTAAAATCTCATTTTAAGGGGGCACCCTAAAAAAAGTAAAATCCCATTTTTCATGAAAGTCCTAAATAGAAAGTAACATCTCATTTTTCAAGAGGGTCCTGAACTAAAAGTAAATCCCATTTTTCAGGACGGTCTTGAACAAAGAGTAAAATCTCATTTTTCAAGAGAGTCCTGAAGAGAAAGTAAATTCCCATTTTTTATAAGGGTGCTGAACAGAAAATAAATTCCCAATTTTAAGGAGGGTCTTGAACAAAAAGTAAAATCACATTTTTGAAGAGGATCCTGAACAGAAAGTGAAGTCATATTTTTCAAGAGGGTCCTGAGCAGGAAGTAGTCCTATTTTTGTGGAGGGTCCTAAACAGAAAGTAAAATACCATTTGTTAGGAGGGTTCTGAACTGAGAATAAAATACCATTTCTGAGGAGGGTCCTGAACAAAAGTGAAATCCCATTTTTGAGGAGGGTCATGAATAAAAGAGAAATCATATTTTTTAGGTAGGTTCTAAACAAAAAATAAAATCATATTTTTCAGAAGGGTCCTGAACAAAAGTAAAATCCTATTTTTTAGGAGGGTTTAGAACAGAAAGAAACGTATCATTTTTTCAGGAGGATCCTGATGTGAAAGTAAAATCTCTTTTTTCAGGATGGTCCTGAACAGAAAGTAAAATTTCATTTTCAGAAGGGTCCAGAACAGAAAGTAAAATCCCATTTTCAAGAGGGTCCTGAATATAAAGTAAATTTCTATTTGTTAGGAGGGTCATCAAAAGAAGTGAAATCCCATTTTTCAGGAGGGTCATGAACAAACGAAATATCATATTTTTAAGGTGGGTTCTAAACCAAAAATAAAATCCTATTTTTCAGGAAGGTCCTTAACAAAAGTAAAATCCCATTTTAGGGTCCTGAACAGAAAGAAAAGTCTCATTTTTTCAGGAGGATTCTGATGAGAAAGTAAAATCCCTTTTTTCAGGATGGTCCTGAACAGAAAGTAAAATCCCATTTTTCAGGGGGGTCCAGAAAAGAAAGTAAAATCCTATTTTCAGGAGGGTCCTGAACATAAAGTAAATTTCTATTTTTCAGGAGGGTCATGAACAGAAGTAAAATCCTATTTTTCAGGAGGGTACTGAACTGAGATTAAAATCCCATTTTTCAAGAGGAAACTAAGCAGAAGTAAATTCCCATTTTTAAGGAGGGTCCTGAAAAAAATATCTTATTTTTCAGGAGGGTCCGGAACAAAAGTAAAATTCCAATTTTTAGGAGGGTCCTGAACTAAAAGAAGAGTCCCATTTTTTCAGGAGGATCCTGATAAGAAAGTAAAATCCTATTTTTCAGGAGGGTCCTGAACAGAAAGTAAA
>NW_025876001.1:0-2663 GCF_002878395.1 Capsicum annuum
AACTGAGAGTAAAATCCCATTTTTCAAGAGGAAACTGAGCAGAAGTAAATTTCTATTTTTAAGGAGGGTCCTAAAAAAAAAGAAAAATTATATTTTTCAAGAGAGTCCTGAACAAAAGTAAAATCCAATTTTTAGGAGAGTCCAGAACTGAAAGAAAAGTCCCATTTTTTCAGGAGGATCCTGATGAGAAAGTAAAATCCCATTTTTCAGGAGGGTCCCGAACAGAAAGTAAAATCCCATTTTTTAGGAGGGTCCTGAATAGAAAGTAAAATCCTATTTTTTAGGAGGGTCTTGAACAGAAAGTAAAGTCGCACTATCCCATTTTTGCGGAAGGTCCTGAGCAGAAAGTAAATTCATATTTTTTAAGAGGGTCCTGAGCAGAAAGTAAAGTCCTAATTTTTAGGATGGTCCAGAACAGAAAGTAAAATTCCATTTTTCAAGAGAGTCCTGAACAGAAAGTAAAGTCCCATTTTTAGGAGGGTCCGAAACAGAAAGTAAAGTCTCATTTTTCAGGAGGGTCCTGAACAGAAAGTAAAGTCCCATTTTTCAGCAGAATCCTGAATTAAAAATAAAATCCCATTTTTAGAAAGGTCCTTAACAGAAAGTAAAATCCCATTTTTAAGGAGGGTCCTCAACATAAAGTAAAATCTCATTTTCCAGGAGGGTCCTAAAGAGAAGTGAAATCTCATTTTTCAGGAAGGACCTGAACAAAAATTAAAATCCCATTTTTAAGGGGGCACCCTAAAAAAAGTAAATTCACATTTTTCATGAGGGTTCTAAATAGAAAGTAAAATCTCATTTTTCAAAAGGGTCCTGAACTGAAAGTAAATCCCATTTTTCAGGAAGGTTTTGAACAGAGAGTAAAATCCTATTTTTCAGGAGAGTCCTGAAGAGAAAGTAAATTTCCATTTTTTATAAGGGTGCTGAACTAAAAGTAAAGTCCCAATTATAAGGAGAGTCTTGAACAAAAAGTAAAATTCCATTTTTCCAGAGGGTCCTGAACAAAATGTAAAGTCTTATTTTTCCGGAGGGTCATGAACAGAAAGTAGTCCTATTTTTGTGGAGGGTCCTAAACAGAAAGTGAAATGCCATTTGCCAAGAGTGTTCTGAACTGAGAGTAAAATCCCATTTTTGAGAAGGGTCCTGAATAGAAGTAAAATCACATTTTTGAGGAGGGTCATGAACAAAAGAAAAATCATATTTTCCAGGTAGGTTCTGAACAAAAAATAAAATCTTATTTTTCAGGAGGGTCTTGAACAAAATTAAAATTCCATTTTTCAGGAGGGTCCTCAGCAGAAATAAAAGTCCCATTTTTTCAGGAGGATCCTGAAGAGAAAGTAAAATCCCTTTTTTAAGGAGGGTCCTAAACAGAAAGTAAAATCTTATTTTTCAGGAGGATCCAGAACGGAAAGTAAAATCCCATTTTCAGAAGGATCCTGAATATAAAGTAAAGTCCCATTTTTCAGTAGGGTCATGAACAGAAGTAAAGTCCCATTTTTCTTGAGGGTACTAAACTGAGAGTAAAATCTCATTTTTCAAGAAAGACCTGAACAGAAGCAAAATCCTATTTTTAAGGAGGGTCTAGAAAAAAAGAAAAATCATATTTTTCAGGAGGGTCCTAAACAGAAAGTGAAATCCAATTTTTTAGGAGGGCCCTGAACAGATAGTAAACTCCCATTTTTCAGGAGGGTCCTGAACAGAAAGAAAACTACCATTTTTTCAGGTGGATCCTGAATAGAAAGTAAAATCTCATTTTTCAGGAGAATCCTAAACATAAATTAAAATCCTATTTTTAAGGTGGGTCCTGAACAGAAAGTAAAATCCCATTTTTTAGGAGGGTCCTGAACAGATGTAAAATCTCATTTTTCAGAATAGTCCTGAACAGAAAGTAAAATCCTTTTTTTTTTGGTGGCTCCTCGACAGAAAGTAAAATCCCAGATTTCAGAAGGGTCCTGAAAAAAAAGTAAATCCCTTTTTTAAGAAGGGTCCTGAACAGAAAGTAAATTTTCATTTTTCAGGAGAATCCTGAACATAAATTAAAATCCCATTTTTCAAGAGGGTTCTTAATAGAAAATAAAGTCCTAATTTTCAAGAGGGTCCTGAACATAAAGTGAAATCATATTTTTTAGGAGGGTCCTAAACAGATAGTAAAATCCCATTTTTCAGAAGGGTCCTGAAGAGAAAGTAAATTCGCATTTTTCAGAAGAGTCCTAAATAGAAAGTAAAGTCCTAATTTTAAGGAGGTTCCTGAACAAATAGTAAAATCCCATTTTTCAAGAGGGTCCTTAACAGAAAGTAAATCCCATTTTTCAGGAGGATGCTGAATAGAGATTTAAATCCTATTTTTCAGGAGGGTCCTGAATATAAAGTAAAGTCCCATTTTTTAGGAGGGTCATGAACAGAGAGTAAAATCCTATTTTTCTGGAGGAATCCCATTTTTCAGGAGGGTCCTCAACAGAAAGTATAATCCTATTTTTCAGGAGGGTCTTGAACAGAAAGTAAACTCCCATTTTTTTAGGTGGATTATGAATATAAAGTAAAATCTCATTTTTCAGGAGGGCCCTGAACAGAAATTAAAATCCTATTTTTAAGGTGGGTCCTGAACAAAAAGTAAAATTCCATTTTTCCAGAGGGTCCTGAACAAAAAGTAAAGTCTCATTTTT
>NW_025876002.1:0-1783 GCF_002878395.1 Capsicum annuum
AAGATGTCCTCTTTTTCTTTGTTGGCCCCTCCCTCCTTTGATCCTTCTCCTGTCGTGTATATATGTATTCTGAAAAATGAATCCTCTCCCTTTTTCAATTTTTTGATGCTAATATTATGAGGATGATGACAAAATGGGTCCTTTGTTTGTTAGGTGTACCCTGTGAGTCCCCCTTCTTTTTGTTGTTAATGTATTATGTGAGGATAAAAATGTGAGTGGGTAGGGAGGTGGAAGCTTTTGATTCGGTAGGTTGTTAGCATAAGATAAATTAGTTAAAGGTATTGTTTTTGTTTATTTTTGTATTTTTATGGGATATAATTACATGGGGTTGGATACATGGTAAGGTGAACTAAAAATGAATAAAATTAGACTTCGGGAGGGACAAAATTAGGTGTCTACATCATGCCCCCTTTGAATGTAAACACGAAGTGTTTTCAGACAAAGAAGTAGACAACAAGACAGAATTTTGTCCCGACCGTTATTTAAAGGAAGAAACAAAAGAAAGAAGGACAACCGAATCTTGACTTAGGACATCCTACCTACCCAAGTTATAAGGGAATCGAGTGACAAGTATTTCAAAGGATTAGAAAGAGATGGACTACACCGAGTTGGAGAGTCGAGTGAGGTTCCATCGAGGTTCTGGTCCACGGCTCTGTCATTACATCAAAAATAAATATTACAAGTTAAAGCATAAATGAAATTACAAAAATCCTATCTATACAGCTTCTTTTGGACTCTTGACTTGAGTTTCATTACCCTATTCTTCAGGCGGGCTCCTGACTTGCTATTTCTTTAACTTGTTGCTTACCTTTCAATTTCTTCACCCTGTTCTCCAGGCGGGTTCCTGACTTGCTATTTCATCAACTTGTTGCCATGCTTTCAACTTCTGCACCCTATTCTGCAGGTAGGCTCCTGACTTGCTATTTTTCAATCTGTTTAACTTTCAATTTCTTCACCTTGTTGCTTGGTTTTCCATTTATTCTCCCTGTGCTTCAGGCATGCTCCTGAAATCACATCAAAACTGAAAAGAAAATTATCCCAAATAAAGAAATGCATTTTCTATGAGTTAATTGAAATGACTCGACTAAAAGGTACGTCTTTTAGGAATCAAGGGGGAAGACTCGACTAAAAGGTACGTTTTTTAGGAATCTAGGGGGATGACTCGACTAAAAGGTACGTCTTATAGGAATCAAAGGGAATGACTCGACTAAAAGGTACGTCTTCTAGGAATCAAGGGAAATGACTCGACTAAAAGGTACGTCTTCTAGGGGTCAAAGGGGATGACTCGACTAAAAGGTACGTCTTATAAGAATCAAAGGGGATGACTTGACTAAAAGGTACGTCTTATAGGAATCAAAGGAATGACTCAACTAAAAGGCACGTCTTATAAGAATCACTAGGGATGACTCGACTTGAAGGTACGTCTTATAGGAATCAAAGGGGATGAATCGACTAAAAGGTACGTTTTATAGGAATCAAAGGGGATGACTCGACTAAAAGGTACGTCTTATAGGAATCAAAGGGGATGACTCAACTAAAAGGTACGTCTTCTAGGAATCAAAGGGAATGACTTGACTAAAAGGCACGTCTTATAGGAATCAGAGGAAATAACTCGACTAAAACGTACGTCTTCTAGGGGCCAAAGGGAATGACTCAACTAAAAGGTACGTCTTATAGGAATCAGAGGAAATGACTCGACTAAAAGGTACGTCTTCTAGAGGCCAAAGGGAATGACTCAACTAAAAGGTACGTCTTATAGGAATCAAAGGGGATGACTTGACTA
>NW_025876003.1:0-3963 GCF_002878395.1 Capsicum annuum
AAAAATGGGCAAACCAAACTAAGCACAATTGCTCCTTGTATTTCTTTTGTATATTTTTATACTTGAGATCTTCTAGAAACATCATGGCTTTGTATCTACGTCCAGTAATGTCGAATAACCCATCTATTTATTCCTTGCATTTGTAGATTTTGGTGGGTGGTTGCTTGGACAATGTTTTCCCTTTGTTTTATGGTAGTGGTTTGGTTGTCTTACTTGCCTTGGAATTTTTGAGGGGTATTTCCTTGATGAATGACTCTTTGTATAATCCCATCTCAAGCCTATCACTATGGCAAACACTTCATGCCAAAACAACTGGCATGCCTCAGTAATTGATCCATATTTTGTCATTTTCCCCATCCTTCAAATCCTTATCATCCCTAACATACTTGATCTTGCATTATAAATTACCATCTACCATTCTCATTTCGAAATGGGCAATATTGTCCTCATGCAGCTCAAGAAAGTGTTTAAAGTAGCTCTTCTTAAAGTGTTCCTCTAGTTTTTTCTTCTTCACAGTATTCCTAAAATTATCAAAAACTTTCCCCAACTGACATTTAACTAAAAAATCACAAGTTAAATTTGTAGGGTTATCTATCGGTATCACAACTTGAAACCTGTTAATACTAATAGTTTTGATAGGATCAAGCTGGGATTTCAATCTTAATTTATGTCCTATTGATGATACATTATCATCATCTTGACCATCATCATCTTTCTCACTTTCTACTTTCTCCTCTTATTCTTTAGATTGTTCTTCTTTCTCCTCATTTTTATTTTTCTCACCATTCTCTACATATCCTTCTCCTCCTTCCTCAATATCATTTTTATATCTTATGTAAACTTCACTTTTTCTTGACTGAGATTGCTCAAGAAGTTCCTCCAAATCCATTTGTACTCTAGCCTTTTTTGTTACGTGGTCAGATGTTGATCCACATTCAGTTTCTTTTCTTTTGGGGGACATCTTTTACCTACAAACAAGATAAAAAATACATCACAATTGATTTATGTATAATTTTGAATTAGGTAACACAAAATTCAATACCAACAATACCAAAACCATCAACACCAATACCACCAACACCAACCATACGAACAGAACCAAAAACTACTAACAACACCGCAAACACCGTCCAATAATACCACAATAGTCTACTGCAACAAGTTTTCTCATGTTCTTGCTATGTTTTTACATCAAAACTAAAATATGTTAACCCGATTATCGAAAATAATACAAATAAATGTCCTCTTTTTCATAATTAACTAAAAATAACTAATTTTTAGGAAATACAACAAATATAGAAACCTTCTCAAACTCTGTTACCTACGAATAGAGAGAAATGGGAAGAAAATTAATCTTTTAGGAAGGGTTAAGCAATATGTTGAGTAGTTGTTGTTTGTATTGTAGAGAGATAAATAGAAGAGAGAAAACTTGATATTTTAAATTATGAATTATTTTTCTCGCAAATGGATAATATGTATGTGTTGATTTGCATTTTGGAAAAGAATTACAAGTTTTGAAAATGTTAATTTGGTCTGAATTGATTTTAATTAATTTTTTAAAAGAGATAAATTAAATTAATTTCAATTACATTAATTTTAGTTAATAAGTTCAATTAAAACTTTAATGAATTAGATATTAACTTAATAATAATTTAATATGAATCATTTTAACTCAAATTGATCAATTAATGACCTTGGTCAGGATGAGCACAATACCAACGTCATGCGATTGTAGTGAGATCAATTGAAATTATAGTTGAACCTATGAACTAATCCTTAATTATATATAAATAAATTTGTAAATTTCAAATAATATCTTGTGTGAATTATTTCAACTGAAATTGATCAATTGATGACTTTGGTCAGGACGAACATAATACAAACGTACTACAGTTGCAGTGATATTAATTCAAATTGTAGTTGGACCAATTAAATAATACTTAATTCTAAATAAATCAATATAGATATTTCAGACAATTGCTTGATGTGAATCAGTTCAACTCAAATTGATCAATTGATGACCCCGGTCAGGACGAACATAATACAACTGTCGTGTGGTTGCCGCAACATCAATTAAAATTGTAATTTAAACTATGAACTCATCCTTAATTATAGATAAATAAATTTATCTATTTCAAAAATTTTATTTATGTGTATCATTTCAATTCAAATTAATTAATGACCCGGGTCAGGACAAACACAATACCAACGTCATGCAGTTGCAGCGACATCGATTGAAATTGTTCTTAAACCCATGAACTAATACTTAATACTAGATAAATCCATGTATATATTTCAAGCAATATCCTTATATGAATTAATTCAACTCAAATTGATCAACTGAAGACCCCGATTAGGACGAACATAATACCAAGTTATGCAGTTGCAGTGACATCAATTAAAATTGTAGTTGAACCTATGAACTCATCCTTAATAGTATCTAAATAAATTTAGATACTTCAAACAATCTCTTGATGTCAATCATTTCAACTAAAATTTATTAATTGATGACTCATATTAAGACAAACACAATATAGACGTCTTGTTATTTTAGCGACATCAATTAAAATTATAGTTGAAATTATGAACTCATCCTTAATTCTATCGAAATAAAATTATATATTTCAAACAATAGCTTTATGAGAATCATTTCAACACAAATTGACCAATTAACGATCACGGTCAAGACGAACACAATACCAATGTCATGCGATCATGCGATTGCAGTAACATTAATAGAAATTATAGTTGAACCTATAAAATCATTATTAATTCTATCCACATCAATTTATATATTTCAAATGATAACTTGATGTGAATCATTTCAACTCAAATTGATCAATTGATGACCCCGGCCAGGATGAACACAATACTAATGTCATGCTGTTGCAACAACAAGAATTGAAATTATAGTTGAACCTATGAACACATTCTTAATTCAAGATAAATAAATTTAGATATTTCAAACAATCACTTGATGTGAATCATTTCAACTCAAATTGATCAATTGATAACCCCGATGAGGACGAACATAATACAGATATCATGCGATTTCAACGACTTTAATTAAAATTGAATTTGAACCTATGAAATCATTCATAATTCTAGATAAATCAATTTATATATTTCAAATAATTGCTGGATGTGAATAATTTCAATTCAAATTGATCAATTAGTGATATTGGTCAGGACGAACAAAATACCAATGCCATGTAGTTATTGCGACATAAACTGAAATTGTAGTTGAACCTATTAAATCATCCTTAACTCTAGAAAAATAAATTTATATATTTCAAATGATCACTTGATGTGAATCATTTTAACTCAAATTGATCAATTGATGACCCCGATCAGGACAAACATAATTGCAACGTAATACGGTTGTAGCGACATCAATTGAAATTATAGTTAAACCTATGAAATCATCCTTAATTATATGAAATAAATTTACAAACTTCAAATAATATCTTGATTTTAATCATTTCAACTCAAATTAATCAATTGATGACCCCAATCAGGACGAACGCAATACCAACGTCATACGGTTGCAGCGACATCAATTAAAATTGTAGTAGAACCTATGAAATTATTCTTAATTCTAGAAAAATCAATTTAGATATTTTAAATAATCTCTTGATGTGAATTATTTCAAGACATATTGATCAATTGACAACCCTGATCAGGACGAACATAATACCAACATCATGCAGTTGTAATGACATCAACTGATATTGTAGTTGAACCTATGAACTCGTCTTTAATTCAAGGGAAATTAATTTAGTTATTTTAAATAATCGCTTGACATGAATAAATAGAGGACTAACCTATTGCAATAGATGATACATTCGTTAAAATTTGATAAAACCATTATAGACATCTATCAAAAAAATATTCAACCTGTTACAATAGATGACTTATCTGTTGGTCAATATGAAATAAACAATGTAATCTGTTGCAACAAAT
>NW_025876004.1:0-2940 GCF_002878395.1 Capsicum annuum
CATCTACTACTGTCTTGGAGATTACTACTGTTTTAGCCTTTTGTAGAGGTGTCAAACTTTTGAAGTTTCTTGAATTAAATGAGGTTAAATAACTATTGACAATTTCTTGCATTGAGCTGTTAAATCTTCGGTTCTTAGGTGAAGGGGTGGTAAGTGTACAAAATTACAAAAGTACAATAAATTGCAATGTCTCTGAATTCAAGATGTTCAAATGATAAATTAATTAAAGATTTAGTTTCCTTACAAGTATCATTATTAAAAATAGAAAAGTAGTTTCTTTTCAAATACTATATCACCAATAACATGTACAATAGTCTCACAAGTGAGGTGTAGGGACAGTAAGGTGCAAACATACCTTATCCCTCTTTTTATGAAGAGGTTGCTTCTAATAGACCCTCGACTCAAGAAAGTCATTTTTTCTCGGACTTGTTTGAAAGAGATGCAAGAGACAAAAACTACAATAAAAATATTGATGAATGAATAGTACTGACAGTAAAACAGTATATAATATATTATTAACTTAGGAATAGAAAAAATTGAATAGGAGCAATTAGTTTCTTTTTCAATAGCTCTGTATTCATTCATTTTCCACTTAGTGTTTTTCCCACTAGGAGCTTTCCCTTTATAAAATACCATCCTTTTTTTCACCCCAATAACTTTGCTATCTGCTGAATAAACATAACTTGGAGAACCAGTTACTTTCCAACAACCAGAAGTTGTAGTCCTACAAGGCCTTCCTACTGTAACTTCTCTTTCTTGTCTTGGCACAAAGAAAAACCATTGCTCTGTATTTCCCATGCACAATTCCCTGGAAATTCTGCGTATAATATTACACAGTTTATGTTCTACGCACTGACAGTAAAAAAAAAGTTACATAATCAGATCACTTATGAGGCATTCTATTCATCCTAATTTATGTGATATAGTCGAACCTTTTCATCACAATGTTATTTGTTTGGATATGTTGTTATAGCAAAATACCGGGAGTACAAATAATATAACATAACATGAAAATTGGTTCCAATAAATATGCACGTTTCTATATTTAAAAAAGAAAAATAAAAACTTTGAAGTTCTTATTTTAACCTTAATGAGGTAATTTACCGCCACACAAATTTATATTTGTGTCTTGTTTTAGACCACTCAAATTGCACGTGTCTTTTTTTTCTTCTTGTACTTCGTCTTAGTCCAGCACTGTCATATAGATTTCGAAAGTTAAAGTACCAATGTACTACACTAGTTAAAAAAAAATAAAAAAAGTTTCCGACGAAAATTTTTGACGGACATCCTGTGAAAAATTTGGCTTGCGAGAAACGTTTTCAACGAACTTTCTGTTGGAATCCTTTAAGAAGATCCTAATTCTGATGGGACGTGATCAGTTGGAAATTTGCGTCGTAGAAGTGCTAGTTACAAAGTAAATCTCTATAATATACTTTAAGGGGTCGTTTGGTACGAAGACAAGTAATGTTGGGATTGTAGTGCTTGGATTATTTTTTATCGAGTGTTTGATTCATTATACTAAAAACTAGATATACCATGTATTGTTTTTTATTTAAAATGCTGCAAAAATCTCCTTAACAATTATACCCTTGAATTTTTGTGGGATTTTCTATTTCATTGAATTAGTCAAGTTAAAAATTAAAATATGAATGAAAATTTGTTATTAATTTTCAGGTATGATGTGCCCCTATGAAAATCCTTGATAGCACGGTGTACCCTTCATATTCTATACCTTTGTGTATTTTCTTTCTAGAGCTCTATTATTTATTCTTAAAAATGATTTTTTTATATCCTCACTTAAATTATTTGAGGTTAAATAATTGTCATTTTAATAAATTGATTCACTCACAAAACGTCAAATTACAATTAAAAACAAGAGTCAATAGAGTGATTAAGTAGAGTTTCATGGGGTGAGTCCTCCTAGTTTGAGTAGGTTCTGCTAACCGTACTGCTTTATAATTTTTACTTTTAGTGATGAAATAAAAGTTCGATAATACCCCCCCTCCCCCTCTCCTTAATAAATTGATTTACTCACACAACGTCAAATTTCAATTAAAAACAAGAGTAGATAGAGTTATTAGATAGAGTTTCATGGGTGATCCCTCCTAGTTTAAGCAGGTTTTGTTAACCGAACTGCTTTGGTGGTGAAATAAAAGTCAATAATACCTACCCACCCCCACCCCCCCGCCAAAAAAACAAAAAGCTAAACAACTCATATTTCAAATATTATATCAATTGATATTGGATTTTATTTAGTAACGGACAACTATCTCAAAAAATAAAATTGTAAACTAATTTATTTAAATAAATTTATTAGTACAAATGTAAAAAAAAAAATCAAGAAAATAAGAAAAAGTGCTTAAAAGAATTTGAGAGATATTTTGTCTTTACATATATTATTCCCATGGTATTAAAACACTTGTAATACTAATACCACCAAATGAGATGTATTAGTTATACACCCTATAATACCATGTAGAGTGTATAACTAATATATGTATTAGTTATACATTGATCCAAAATTCTACCAAACATAGTACTAAATAATACCCCACTTAATACATGGACTGTTTCTCTTAATACACCCTACCAAATGATCCCTGAATGATAACTTGGTATAATTTGTTAAACTATGCACACTAATATTATCAATGTATATAACTTAAACTTCTAAATTATGACCATGAAAATGGTGATCAAGGATGACTATAAAGAAGTGAACAATAAGATCGTAAAGTGATACAAGTACGACCACGAGGATGGGCGTGTGAAAGTGTAATGAACCCGAGGCTTGGAGTGTGCAAGAAAAATGCAAAAGAGGGCCTATACACACACTCCAAAACCGAACCTACACTACACTCCATGGGCGACATTTTGAGGCTTTTCATTAAAGGGCCTTTTGGTCATTTTGTATTCTAGTTGTAACCTAGTATAAATAGA
>NW_025876005.1:0-2035 GCF_002878395.1 Capsicum annuum
AATTTAGACCAAATCTCTAAACACGTAGCGGATGCATTTGGTTGCAAAGAATGTTCAATCAAGACGATGTATAATTGTAGTTAGGAATTAGATTGAATTAAACATGCTCTTATACTTTACGTGTAGTTATAAGTATATCCATTGTGAAATTATGTTTGACATAAGAATATTTTTAACCTAATAAAATAACGTTAGAAGCATATGACACCAAGTTCCCAAACTAATTTACAAAATGGTGAATTTTGCCTAACTTGGTGTGTTTTTAACCCAGTAAAATAACATTTAAAGCATAATCGCACCAAACCAAAGGAACCAAACCATTTACAAAATGGTGAATTTTGCCCATTTTAAATCTATTTTATTTTTGATCATTTAATCAAAAATAGATAATTTGATGTGCTAAAACTTTTGTTATGGTTGAACTTTGGAGTCTGGAAAAAATTTGATCATAAAAATGTGTGGCATACAACTTTACATTTACTCAAAATGTTTTCGTATTAAATACCCGTAAAAGAGACCCCAACCTTACACACACCCGGCCGCCCGCCCGCCCGCCCGCCCATAAAAGAGGTTGTCTTTGAGTTTTGAGACACCGTTGAAGTCCTCTGGGGTTTTGAAACAGTAGCAGCCTCTGGAGTTAGCAGACAGTGAACAATTTTGTTTCATCTCCTTCTTTGTAAGTCCCTTTTTCTCCTGGACTGAGCTTTTTTCATCCAGGAGATGACACCAACTTTACCATTTTCCAATAGCATATGTCTAAAACCCTCCTCTCCCGCATTAAACCCTTCAACAACCCAAAACCCAAAACCCCATCTTCCTCCAACTTCCCCTTAACACGACACATCAAACAACTCATTAACGAACTCTGTCAAATCCTCCACACCCAACAACAATGGGAAAACACTGTCGAATCCCGTCTTTCGGAAGAAGAAATTGTCCCTTCCGACATTGCTCGCCTTGTGTTCGACAAACTTAAGGATGCTCATGTCGGTCTCAAGTTCTTCGGTTGGGTCTCGAATAGACCCTACGGTTGTCCTCTTGATCGTTTTGCTTGTTCTTCGCTTTTGAAACTCTTGGCTAAGTTTAGAGTTTTTGATGAAGTTGAAAGTTTGTTGTCTGAATTGATTACTTGTGAAGATAAGTTCCCGACTCTTGAGGCGTTGGACGCTGTAATTAAAGCTTATTCGGATTCTAATTTGGTTGATAAAGCTGTTGAATTGTATTATTTTGTATTGAAAACTCATGGTTTGGTTCCACATGTAGTTACTGTTAATTCTTTACTTCATGGTCTTGTAAAATGTGGTAAGGTTAAAGATGCTAGGCGACTGTATGATGAGCTCGTTGAGAGAAGTGGCGGTGTTGAGGATAAATTTTTGGATAATTTTAGCACCTGTATTATTGTTACGGGGTTGAGTAAAGAGGGAAAGGTTGGAGAAGGGAGGAAATTGATTGAGGATAGGTGGGGTAAAGGGTGTGTACCAAATGTTGTTTTTTACAATACGTTGATAGATGGCTACTGCAAGAAGGGTGACACTAGAAGTGCATATCGGCTTTTCAATGAGTTGAAATTGAAGAGCTTTTTACCCACGGTGGAGACTTATGGGGCTTTGATAAATGGGTTTTGTAAAGATGGGAATTTTGAGAAGGTTGATGTGCTTGTGCAAGAGATGGCTGAAAGGGGTGTGATTGTCAATGTCCGAGTGTATAACTCTATCATTGATGCTAGGTGTAGGCATGGTTTTACTGTGGAAGCCATAGACACTGTAAGAAAAATGATTGAAGCTGGCACTAAGCCAGATATCGTGACATATAACACATTGATCTGTTATTCTTGCAAGGATGAGAAAATTCAGGAAGCTGAAAAGTTTCTAGAGCAGGTTAAGAATACGGGGTTGGTGCCGACCAAGTTTAGTTATACTCCTATGATACATGCCTACTGCAAATGTGGTGATTTTGAAAGAGCATTAAGTTTGCTTGCTGAGATGACAGAGTATGGTGATAAGCCTGATGTATCAACTTACGGAGCTCTTGTCCA
>NW_025876006.1:0-1000 GCF_002878395.1 Capsicum annuum
TATCAACATACTATGATGAGTACTCATGGAATTATTGGTACCATAATATTTATTTTCACTACTATCCAAGTAAGACACAAATTCTCTTTAATGATTTTGTTTTTACGGAGAGGGATTTAGAATATAAAGTTCGCTAGCTTAATTGATCATGCATCACTTAATATTTACATATATATAATACATGAAATAAGTATTCAGTATCTCTCCGAACTATAGTTAAAGATGCTACGACACACTCTAACTTCACAGAGGTCCTATTACCCACCTGAATTCAATTTTAACATATTTTGTCACCCTTTTGTGCTAATGTAGCACCTTTATTACATAAAATGAGACCCACGTCAAAAATGCCATATCAGCTAAAAAGATTGACAAAAAATATCACGTCATTTATAAAAATGAAATATATATATATATATATATATATATATATATATATCAATTGGAAATTCAACAAAAATATCAACATACTATGATGAGTACTCATGGAATTATTGGTACCATAATCTTTACTTTCACTAGTATCCAACTAAGACACAAATTCTCTTTAATGATTTTGTTTTAATGGAGACGGATTCAGAATATAAAGTTTGCTAGCTAATTGATTATGCATTACTTAATATTTACATGAGATAATTAAGTATTCAGTATCTCCTCGAAGGGAAAAAATTTGCACGCATCCGGTGTATACACCAAGCCAATACATGCATGCCATGTGTTTGAATTTAAAGTTCATGTTATTTAACCATGATTAATCAAAATGTATTTTACTTAATTTAATTACATAACTATGGTAAAAAATATTAATTTGGTGTATACATCGGGTGCGTGAAAGTTTTTACCCGACTCAAAGTATGGTCAGAGTTGCTACGACACACTCCAACTTCACAGAGGTCCTATTACCACTTGAATTCAATTTTCATATATTTTTATCACCCTTTTGTGCTGACGTAACACCTTTATTACATAGATAGGGCCCACGTCAAAAGTGCCACGTCAG
>NW_025876007.1:0-2035 GCF_002878395.1 Capsicum annuum
TTTTTTTTTTTTTTGGTACTGTAATTCATTAGCAAATCTGAATTTAAGGTTTTTATGCTCTAATGGATGAACAAGTACCAAAATCACAAACAAATAGTTGTATACAACCTATTAATTTGGTATCTGATTGTGCACCATCTTTTAGTCTTGGATTAACTCAAGACGATGTAGTTAATGTTGTTTCTAATCACCTACTGTCGAAGAAATTTTGGAGTACGAAGGAACAAATTCGTAACGACGTGGTGAAGATGGATGATATTGTCAAAAAAAAAAATGGTTGAAGAAAACTCATTCACCAAAAGAAAAAAAAAAGAAAAAAATATGAAAGGAAAAGGAAAGCCAAAGAAATTGAAGAATTAAGTAAGGTTGATGACGATATTCAGAACTCTTCTGATAATGAATCCAAAGAAGAGATGGAGGAAGAGATATTTTTTCGGTCTAAATGTATTTTGTACTTACTGTTATGTTTTTTTTTTTAAAAAAAAAAATTTAGTAAAGCTTTTATCAAAGCTGGAAGTATTATGTATTTTTTTTTCAGTGGGTTAATAAGTATTTTATGTTCTCCAAATATGTATTTAGGAACTGAAGTGAGGTGATTTGTTTTGTTCAAAGTACATATGCATGTTATATGTATTTTTTGATGTGTTGATTATGTTTTGTTTATTTTTACATTTTAATAAGGTGTAGTTTTAATATGTATTTTTTGTTCTCCTAATATGTATTTATGGATTGCAACGAGCTGATTTGTTCCGTTTAAAATATATATTCATGTTCTATGTATTTGTTGATGTGTTGGTTGTGTTTTGGTGATTTGTACAGTTAATAAGGCGTAGTTTTAATATGTATTTTTATGTTCTCCTGATATGTTTTTAGGGATTGCATTGAGCTCATTTGTTTTGTTCAAAATACATATGTATTTTATATGTATTTTTTTGTGTGTTGGTTGTGTTTTGTTGTTTTTTTACAGTTTTACATGTATTTTTTTGTAAAATTTGAAAAGCTGTCATGCTTATTTGTATTTTGTATTTTATATGAAATTCCTAAGTTTGCATGTATGAAAAATATATTCTTATATGAAATACTGATGAAGAGTTATTTGGATATATGTATGAGCCCCACAACTCTTATAAAATATAGCACAGTAGATTACAACTTTATGAATATAATTAAGCCTTTGATGAAAGTATACTTTATGGATGATCCAAACCTGAATTCATTAATGGGTTTCGTATGCATGCTTTAGTGCCATGGCATACAGTGGATAATATCTTTATTCTTGTCAATATAAGAGAGAAACATCATTGGGGTCTCGCAGTTTTATCATTTTCCGAGAGGTGCATATTCTTATATGATTCATATGAATCCTCTGGGCACTATGCAGTTGTTCTGTCTAAGATAGAGAAATTACTTGCGATTATCCCATTGTATCTCAAAGCTTGTAATATCTACGAAAAGAAAGGTATCGATTTTTATAACCATCCAAGATACAAAGATAAAAACTTGTCAGATCTTTTTGATGTGTTATTTGAAGAAGATTTGCCACAACAATCAAGTGGAAGCTTGTAAGTATTTTAATATACATTTACCAAAATACTAAGTATGTAGAAAGTAAATTTTAGGCAAAATGCTCTATTGGACCCTTATACTATGTTAGTTTTGTAAGTTAAACATTTCTACTTACATGTTTGTCATCTGGACCCTTGAACGTATCAAAAAGCAACATTTCGCACCCTTTGACCGCTGACCTTGCCTATGTGGCAAGGTCATGGTGACTAGGACAAAGAGAGTGTAATCACTCGCTTAGTGGTGCGAGTGGGGGTCAATTTTTGATCAATTTTACATTAAAATAATTTAAAAAATAAAAATAATATTAAAATTTTTAAAAAAATAATAAAGGGTCCTTTTTTCCTCCATCTTTTTTAATTTAAAAATATTTTTAAAAATAATTAAAAACTATTTTCAAAAATTTAAAAATATTTCTAAAATTTTTAAAAGAATTTAAAAATATTTTTAAAATTTAAAAAATAAAAAAATG
>NW_025876008.1:0-1906 GCF_002878395.1 Capsicum annuum
AATAGTAGATTTTGAAAATGATGCATCCTGGACATGGTTCTTTCAGAATCTAAAGGAAGCATACGGTGAAAGAGAACATATGTGTGTAGTTTCCAATCGTAACTCAAGCATTATAAAAGCTGTTGCTGGAGTGTACAATAATGTACCACATTACGCTTGTATGTGGCATCTATGGGGTAATGTGACAAAAAATTTTAGGAAGTCGTATGATGCATTATCTGAAATCTTCTATACCATGGCAAAATCATACTCAAAGTCTGAATTTCATAATTTAATGGAGAAAATGAAGCTAGTTGATGTTAGGGTGAAGAATTACTTGGAGTTGGCGAGATACGATAAGTGGGCTAGGTCATATGCAACAGTTCTTAGGGGATGGACCTTAACATCAAATATTTTAGAGTCAATTAATGCTGCACTGGTATCAGCTAGAGAACTTCTAATATATGATTTTTTTAGAGGAAGTTAGATTGATGTTTGGTAGATGAAATTGTGAAAACAGACAGGAGCCATTGTACACACGCACGGATCTTATCGAAAAATTTCAAGCAATTCTCCAACAGAATGAAGCAGAGTGTACACGTATGAAGGTATGATAAAATAGATATAATCATTTAATGTTATATCTTCTTGAATTTTTATATGTTGTATGAAACATATCTTAATATACAAATTATTAAAATTATAACAAATCTATGTGTTGTAATGAAAAAAATATGTATATATTCTTTAGTAATATGCATTTGCTGCTTTGGGAAAAAATACATTTACTAATCTGTAGCAAATTTTACTGTAGTATTTTTTTTCTATAATATTTTTTATGCATTAATATTTTCAGGTTATACCAGCGTCAGAGTACGTCTATACTGTCCACGATAAGGAGAAACATTTATAGTTTGTCTAAAGGAAAAAAAATGTTCTTGTCATGTATTCCAATTGGATGAGATACCATGTGTGCATGCTTGTGCTGTACTTGATAGCAAGAATCTTGAAAAAGGACCATATTACTCTAATCTATACAAGCCAAAAACTGTACTGAGAACGTATGATCTTCTTGTATATCCTCTACCACATAAAGATGATTGGGTGATACCTCAGGAAATTTTAGACGAAGTAGTTTTTCCCCAAAAATACAAGCGGCCTCCTGAAAGACCTGCAAAGAAGGAGCGCGGTAAATCAGTAAGAGATATGTTTGGAAAGAAAAGCAAAAATTGTTGTAGTTCATGCGGACAAAAAGGTCACAATAGGCTTTCATGTAGGAAATACAACAAATGATACATTTTATTATGTTTTTAGTGAAAATTCAGTTGCTTTATTATTCTATTTTTTTTAATTGTTTCATTTTGAATTTTGAACTTTTTATTGATATTGATAATTTGGTAGTGTTCAGATGTTGCACTTTTATGAAGTTGAACTTGTTAATTTGTTATAGTTCAAATATTTAATTTTATATTATATATGTATATATATACATATATTTTTTGCACTAAAAATATGTTTGAATATGGAATAATAGGAGCCACTGTTATTTTGAAAAATAAATATGTTTACATTAAACGTAAATGAAAATACAATTTGAAACAAAAATTAGTATTAACCATAATGTGTATCTTTCAAAAAATACAAATTGAAATCTGAATAATACATATGGCTGAATGTGTATTAAGTAGAAACGTGTATATGGAAATAAAAAATAAATACATATGTATTATAAACGATTATGTTCAGTTGAATGGTATATGTATTTTACATATACATTTACTCACTGAAATTTTAAAGTATATGTTAATAAAATACATTTGTTAACTGGAATGGCATATTTATGAGTAATACGTATTTAACAAATACATATATTTACTGTCATGGTGATATATATTTTTAAAATATATATCTTCACTGTAATGGTAAT
>NW_025876009.1:0-3094 GCF_002878395.1 Capsicum annuum
GAATCTTTCAGAAAATTTCCAACTAATACTAATATTATAAATTAATCAGAATGGTTGATTATTAGACCATGGTATTTGATTTGCCAAATACAACATTATTGTATACTCTTTCATATATATAGCACAACCCAATTTTTATTTTTTACCTTTTTTAAAAAAATGAAAATACCTAACTAACCTAAATAATAAGAACTTCCCCCTTGACAGTGGTATATGTTGTATATGTAAATCCTAAATGTGAAAATATATGGAATTCCGCTGTGAAAGGTATAAAAAAGAAAAAAAACGCAAAGAAAAGAATAGGTTAGGCATAAATCAATATGCTGAAATTTAACTAAAAAGTAAATAAGAAAAATAAGAAGAGGAGCCCATTAGATCCAAATAGTGAATCGTAATAGAAATATAAAATAAAGTTTAGGTTCGAATTCCATAGAAGAGATAATATGGATGGAATTGCATATAATGATAGACAAATGAAAGACTTTCTCAAGATTCTGATTCATCCACTTGAGATTTTTAAATTACAATAGGTTGGGTGAGCTTGCAAATTAACTCAATCCCATTGAATAAGTAAACAATTGAATTGGTTCAATTGCATGGTGCCAATGAAATCGAGTGTTAATTCCCATTTTATATAATTAACCGATCGACGTGCTAGCGGACATTTACTTTGAATTCGATAATTTTTGAAAAAACATGTCGACATATTTATTTATTTTATTATTATGAGAATCAATCCTACTACTTCTGGTTCTGGGGTTTCCACGCTTGAAAAAAAACCTGGGGTGTGTCATCCAAATCATCGTTCCGGTACTAGATGTAGCCTTTCCCCCTGGCAAGATGCCGAATATTTATAACGCTCTCGTAGTTCAACGTCGAGATAGTGTTGGTCAACCAATTAATGTGGTTTGTGAGGTACAATAATTATTAGGAAATAATCGAGTTAGAGCTATAACTATGAGTGCTACAGACGATTTAACGAGAGGAATGGAAGTGATTGACACAGGAGCTCCTATAAGTGTTCCGGTCGGGGGGGCGACTCTAGGATGAATTTTTAACGTGCTCGGAGAGCCTGTTGATAATTTAGGGCCTGTAGATACTAGTACAACGTCTCCTATTCATAGCCCCTGGAGGAAAAATTGAACTATTTGGGGAGCTGGAGTGGGTAAAATAGTACTCATTATGGAATTGATTAACAATATTGCTAAAGCTCACGGGGGCGTATCCGTATTTGGTGGAGGGGGTGAACGTACTCGGGAAGGAAATGATCTTTACATGGAAATGAAAGAATCTGGAGTGATTAATGAAGAAAATATTGCAGAATCAAAAGTGGCCCTAGTTTACGGTTAGATGAATGAACCACCAGGAGTTCGTATGAGAGTTGGTTTGACTGCCCTAACTATGACGGAATAATTCTGAGATGTTAATGAGCAAGACGTACTTCTCTTTATTAACAATATCTTCCGTTTCGTCCAAGCAGGATTCAAAGTATCGGCCTTATTGGGTAGAATGCCTTCCATTGTGGGTTATCAGCCGACCCTAAGTACTGAAATGGGTTCTTTACAAGAAAGAATTACTTCTACCAAAGAAGGGTCCATAACCTCTATTCAAACAGTTTATGTACCCACAGACGATTTGACCGACCCTACTCCTGCTACGACATTTTCACATTTAGATGCTACTACCGTACTATCAAGATGATTGGCTGCCAAAGGTATTTATCCAGCAGTAGATCCTTTAGATTCAACGTCAACCATGCTTCAACCTCGGATCGTTGGTGAGGAATATTACGAAACCACCCAATGAGTTAAGCAAACTTTACAACGTTACAAAGAACTTCAGGACATTATAGCTATCCTTGGATTAGATGAATTATCCGAAGAGGATTGTTTACTCGTAGCAAGAGCGCGAAAAATTGAGCGTATCTTATCACAACCCTTTTTCGTAGCAGAGGTATTTATCGGTTCTCCAGGGAAATCTGTTGGTCTAGCAGAAACAATTTGAGGATTTCAATTGATCCTTTTCGGAGAATTAGATGGTCTTCCTGAACATGCCTTTTATTTGGTAGGTAATATCGATGAAGCTACCGCGAAGGCTATGGACGTAGAAATGGAGAGCAGTTTGAAGAAATGACCTTAAATCTTAGTGTACTGACTCCTAATAGAATTGTTTGGGATTCAGAAGTAGAAGAAATCGTGTTATCTATTAATAGTGGTCAAATTGGCATATTACTAAATCACACCCCTATTTCCACAGCTGTAGATATACGAATTTTGCAAATACGCCTTAACAACCAATGGTTAATGATGGCTCTGATGGGTGGTTTTCCCAGAATAGGCAATAATGAGATCACTGTTTTAGTAAATGATGTGGAGAAAGGTAGTGACATTGATCCACAAGAAGCTCAGCAAACTCTTGAAATAGCGGAGGCTAATGTGAAAAAGGGTAAAGGAAGGAGACAAAAAATTGAGGCAAATCTAGCTCTCCGATTAGCTAGAACACGGGTGGAGGCTATCAACCCGATTTCATAAATAGTTAGTATGACTAGTTAGTACGTTCAAATAATAAAAAGAAGTTCTCTTTCTAATCCTATTTAGATTCTGTCAGGTGAATACAATCAAATGCAATCAAACAGAAGCCAATTCTGATGCAAAAATTCAAATTTAAAAATGAAATAGAAAAGATACAAAATCAAAAAATAAATATCGCTAAAGGTGGGTCGTAAACCTTATTAGATACCATTGACTCTGGTATCTAATAAGTTTTACCTACTATTGAATTTGAACCAATGACTCCCGCCGTATGAAAGCAGTACTCTAACCACTGAGTTAAGTAGGTCATTTATCATTCCAAAGAGAACCAAGCGAAACCCATCCTGTCGATGGATTATAAATATCCTATTACTTATAAGCAATACTAATCTAATAAGCAATACTAATCTAAGGAGTACCACTCAAAGAGATCAAAGATTGTTGATGTTGGATCGTGGAATATTTATCTTGGCAAGAATTTATCTACATGATAAAATATGTATCACAAGCTCTAAGGGCTATAGCTCAGTTGGTAGAGCAACTCGTTTACATGCGTGCCAATG
>NW_025876010.1:0-2380 GCF_002878395.1 Capsicum annuum
GGAGAGTCCTAACAGAAAGTAAAATCTCATTTTTCATAAGGGCCCTGAACAAAAGTAAAGTCCCATTTTTTAGGCGGGTCCTGAACATAAAGTAAAATCTAATTTATTATAAGGGTCTTGAACATAAAGTGAAATCCCATTTGTTAGGAGGGTCCTGAACATAAAGCAAAATCCTATTTTTCCAGGAGGGTCCTGAGCAGAGTAAATTCCCATTTTCCAGGTTTGTCCTGAAAAGAAAGTAAAGTCCCATTTTATAAAAGGGTCCTGAATTGAAAGTAAAGTCCCATTTTTAGGAGGGGCCTGAATAGAAAGTGAAATTCCATTTTTAGGAAGGTCCTGAATAGAAAGTAAAATCCAATTTTTTAGGTGGATCCTGAACATAAAGTTTAATTCCATTTTTCAGGAGGGTCCTAAACCTAAAGTGAAATCCTATATTTCATGAGGGTCCTAAACAGAAAGTAAAATCCCATTTTTTAGAAGGGTCCTAAACAGAATGTAAATCCCCATTTTCACGAGGGTCCTGAACAAAAGTAAAGTCCTATTTTTAAGGAGGGTCCTGAACAGTAAGAAAAATCCCATTTTTCAGGAGGGTCCTGAACAGAAAGTAAAATCCCATTTTTTAGGAGGGTCCTGAACAAAAAGTAAAAGCCTATTTTCCAAGTGGATCCTGAATAGAATGTAAAATATTATTTTCTAGGAGGGTCCTGAACAGAGTAAATTCCCTTTTTTCAGGAGGGTCTTGAACAGATAGTAAAGTTCCATTTTTCAGGAGGATCCTGAGAATAAAGTGAAATCCCATTTTTTAGGAGGGTCCTGAAAAGAAAGTAAAATTCCACCTATCAGGAGGGTCTTGAACAGAAACTGAAATCCCATTTTTCAGGTATGTCCTGAACAGTAAGTAAAATCCCATTTTTTAGAAGGGTCCTAAACATTAAGAGAAATCCCATATTTTAGGAGGGTCCAGAACAGAAAGTAAAATCCCATTTTTCAGTAGGGTCCTGAACAAAAAGTAAAATCCTATTTTTCAGGAGAGTGCTAAAAAGAAAGGAAAATCTCATTTTTCAAAAGGGTCCAAAACAGAGTAAATTCCCCCTTTTTAGGAGTGTCCTGAACAGAAAGTAAAGTTCCATTTTACAGGAGGCTCCTGAACATAAAGTAAAATCGTATTTTTCCGGAGGGCCCTGAACAGAAAGTAAAATCCCATTTTTTCGGAGGGTCCTGAACATAAAATAAAATCCTATTTTTTAGGAGATTTCTCAACAGATCATGAAATATCATTTTTCAGGAGGTTCCTGAACAAAAAGTAAAGTCTCAATTTGTAGGAGGGTCCTGAATAGAATGTAAATCACATTTTTCATGAGGGTCTAGAACATAAAGCAAAATTCCTTATTTCAGGAGGGTCATGAAAAGAATGTAACATTCGATTTCATAGGAGGGTCCTTAATAAAAGTAAAGTCCTATTTTTAAGGAGGGTCCTAAACAGAATGTAAAATTTCATTTTTTAAGAGGGTCTTGAACAGAAAGTAAAGTTTCAATTTTCAGGAGGGTCCTAAACTTACACTAAAATCCCATTTTTCAGTAGTGTCCGTAACGGAAAGTAAAATCCTATTTTTCAGGATGTTCCTAAAGATAACGTGAAATCCCATTTTTCAGGAAGGTCCTGAAAAGAAAGTAAAATCCCATTTATCAAGAGGGTCCTAAAAAGAAAGTGAAATTCCATTTTTTAGGAGTGTCCTGAACAGTAAGTAAAATCCCATTTTTTAGGAGGGTACTGAACATAAAAAGAAATCCCATATTTTAGGAGGGTCTCGATAGAAAGTAAAATGCCATTTTCCAGGAGGGTCGTGAACAAAAAGTAAAATCTCATTGTTCAGGAGAGTCCTGAACAAAAAGTAAATTCCCATTTTCAGGAGGGTCCCAAACAAAAGTAAAGTCCTATTTTTAAAGAGGGTCCTGAACAGAAAGTAAAATCCCATTTTTTAGGAGGGTCCTGAACAGAAAGTAAAATCCCATTTTTTAGGAAGGTCCTGAACAAAAAGTAAAATCCTATTTTCCAAGTGGATCCTGAATAGAAAGAAAAATATCATTTTCCAGGAGGGTCCTGAACAGAGTAAATTCCCTTTTTTCAGGAGGGTCTTGAACAGAAAGTAAAGTTCCATTTTTCAGGAGGGTGCTAAACATAAAGTGAAATCCCATTTTTTAGGAGGGTCATGAAAAGAAAGTAAAATTTTACTTATCAGGAGGGTCTTGAACAGAAACTATAACCCCATTTTTGAGGTGTGTCCTAAACAGTAAGTAAAATCCTATTTTTCAGAAGGCTCCTAAACATAAAAAGAAATCCCATATTTTAGGAGGGTCCCGAACAGAAAGTAAAATCCTA
>NW_025876011.1:0-1287 GCF_002878395.1 Capsicum annuum
GTGCCATTATAACATGATAGAATGTATTGCCCATTCATGTATAAGTAAATACATTACAAGTGTTTGATAAAATGTCTCTATGGATGAATTATGAACAATTGAACAATATTATGTTATTCAAGATTATGCTTTGCTTTACTTTTCATGCTATCGAGTCCTGGGGGTATTTAATACTCGATAATTTAGTTGTTTACCTAGAGCTAGTGTCATTTATAGAATAGTCTCTGTCATTTCACGTTCAATAGTTATCTTAGTCAGCTATAAAACTCAGTAGAACTCAGTTAGTTACAAAACTCAGGAAAACTCAGTAAACTCAGTATCAGTCCAGTTTTGTTTAGTATAATTAGTTTAGTATCTATTCAGTTGGGAGTAGGATTCAGCACCGAGTAAAACCAAGGCTGGGGGATCACCTGCCAGTAGAGGATGTGATCCTTAGAAGCAATCTTTGCATTCTAGAACTACGTAGCCAGTGTATGTTGAGACATCAAACCTAATAGTTGAAGGTTGATGAGGTATTTTAACCTGCCAGTTGAGGGTTCCGCCGATCTCATTAGAGTACCTGCCAGATTAGGGTAACTCTCAGCTTTTCCTTACCTATGGTATGGTATTGACACCCTTCCAATTGGACTTACAGATTAGACCCCAACTCAGTTATCTTAACTTATTTAAGGCATGTCGGTTATTTAGTTACCTCCCATAGTTTTAGTTTTAATTTTTAGAATAGAACTTATTTCAGTTCTATAAAATTAGGACTGTTAGATACAGTCAATCGGTATTAGTAACTAAATTATTAGTAATCTCAAATTATCAGTCACTCAATATGGAACTCAGTACTTATCTTCAAAAAGATCAGTTATAGTGTATATATATGCATAGTATTGCATATGCAGTATTTACAGTAGTTTTAGATTATTCAAGTACTTATGTTCAGTTACTCTATATCATTCATTCCATTATTGTTCATGCATATGAACCCTTGCATTTAGCCTTACCTTATCTAGCATACTAGTACATTCTACGTACTGCTGCATACTCTTTCTTTTTGCTATGAAGTCTCATATCATAGGTTCGAACGCTCAGGTTCTTGGCCGTACATAGACAGATTCAGATTTAGCCATCATATCAGATTTAGTAGTGAGTCCTCATCTATCAAGGATATTTTCTTATTTCATTATTAGAGTAGACTCAGTATTTTAGTAGATAGAGTTAGTTTGGAAATCATCCCATGAACCTTTACTTTCAGACAGTTTTTAGTTAGAGGCTTTTCAGACTAGTTTTAAGGCAGTA
>NW_025876012.1:0-2318 GCF_002878395.1 Capsicum annuum
TTCGGATTCGAGTCAAGTTTTAAGACGTTTGAAATAATGCAAAAATCATCCTGTATTTTGTCTTTCTATAGGATACGTTTGCTTATCCCACTTTGATATCATTTTACTTTACCTAGAAACGGAATTGATGGGAATGATTTGTTTTAACTTTTTATTTTTTTTAAAAAAAAGTTTTCCTGTCCTGATAAATATACATTTGAATTGGAGTCTAGATTTGTTGAGTTCAGCCTTGTATTTTTCATAATCCTAGGACTATTTTTTATTCCCAAATTAAACCACATATCCTTAATACTTGTTGTATTTCTAGTTGTCTACTCAAAATAATTGTAATGTGCCAAGAATTGCATCTCTTGGCTTTGGTGATGAAAACATGACCTGAATGTTTGCTATCATTTTATTTTAATAAAGTATACCTCATAGTCATGTTCTGCTCATTTGAATACAATATTCCTACGCTTATATGCCCTTTTCTTAATGTATTATTGTAATTTTAGGGTTGTTGATTGGTCACTAACTCCTTATTCTTTTATTTTACTTGTACTTGGGAGTTGTGGTTCTTCAATGGAACTCACTTTGACCTAACATTGGGTCAAAGGCTAATAGGAGTGCAAAGCCTCAGAGTCCAGTAAAAATAGGAGTCTAAGCTTCTACGCCGAGTTTATTATTCTTTATTACCTTCCGATTTAATTTATATCCCCATGTTGAGTTTTATTTACTAACCTTGTGTTTATTTACTTTGCTTGAGACAACTTTATGGGGCTTGAGAAATGAAAAAGATTACGAGGAGTATGATGAGGGCATAATGCCTGTAAACCTGCCTCAGGAGATCGAGCAATTTGAGAGTCAGAAGAAGATATGGACGAAACTGAAGCCGTCGATTTAGGTGATGAAGAAATGGCAAAGGAAACATGAGTCAGCATACACTTGAAGGCCGAAAGGAAGCAGGAATTGATAAGTCTTCTCAAGCAATATATTGATGTATTTGTTTGGTCTTACGACGACATGCTTGTTTTAAGCACCGATATCGCTCGCATCGACTACAGACTAACCCCGCATGTCCACCAGTGAAGCAAAAGACGAGAATATTCAAGCTTGATTTAAGTTTGAGAATCAAGGAGGAGGTGACCAAGAAGATAGAATCCAACGTCGTGAGGGTCACGACTAATCCCACCTGGATGGCCAACATCGTGTCCGTACCAAAGAAGGACGGAAAGATAAGAATATGTGTAAGTTATCGGGATCTCAAAAAGACTAGTCCAAAGGATGATTTTCCTCTCCCGAACATTCACATTCTCATTGATAATTGTGCAAAGCATGAGTGACAATCATTTGTTGATTGTTTTGCGAGATATCATTAAATCCTGATGGATGAGGACGATGCGGAAAAAACAACCTTTATCACTCCATGAGGAGTATACTGCTACAAGTTAATGCCATTTGGATTCAAGAATGCCGGCGCAATATATATGAGGGCCATGACTACTCTTTTCCCCGATATGATTCACAAAGAAATAGCAGAATATGAGGCTTGCATTCTCGGGCTTAAGATAGCCATAGACATGGACATTAAAGAGCTATTGGTGATAGGAGATTTAGATTTGTTGATCCATTAGGTGCAAGGAGAATGGACCACCAAGAATGTCAAAATCCTTCCTTATGTGCAATGTGTTAAGAAATTGAGCAAAAGGTTTACGAAGATCGAATTCAAGCATGTCCCTCAAATTCAAAATGAGTTCGCTAATGCCTTGGCTACACTATCTTCAATGATTCAGCATCCAGATAAGAATTACATCGATCCCATCAAAGTGGAGATACACGACCAACAAGCCTATTGTTTCCATGTAGATGAAGAGCCAGATGGAAAGCCGTGGTACTACGACCTTAAGAGGTTACTTGGAGCAGAAGGATATCTAGAAGGCGCTACTGACAAGCAGTAGAGGACTTTAAGAAGGATGGCCAATCACTTCTTTCTCAATGGGGAAATCCTATATAGGAGGACTCCAGACTTAGGATTGCTATAATGCGTTGATGCCATGAGATTGTTAAAGGAGATACATGCAGGAACTTGTGGACCCCACATGAACAGTTTCATGCTTGCGAAGAAGATTTTGAGAGCTGGATACTTTTGGATGACCATGGAGAGGGATAACATTCGATTCGTGCAGAAGTGTCACCAATGTCAAGTTCATGGAGATTTTATATGAGTTCCACCAAACGATCTCAATGTGATGGGTTCTCCATGGTCGTTTGTCACTTGGGGCATGGATGTTATTGGGCCCATAGAGCCTCCTGCATCCAACGGACAGCGTTTTATATTT
>NW_025876013.1:0-1772 GCF_002878395.1 Capsicum annuum
ACTTTATCGAGTAGACACAAGAAATTGTCCTTGCCTCTTTCCTTTTCCAGGCCCGCCTTTTACTTTTGAAACGGAAACTAGATCCATCCTGTTTCACGCCTGGTTGACATGAATTTACACTCTCCTTATCCCTGTACAACAATAATATGTATAAGATATATGTTTATGAACACAATATGGAGTTAAAGCTCAAATTTTTCCACGATATATACCTGTTTACACTTAGATGTAATCTATGGCTAGCTTTCTCTGTACAGGAAGCACGAGATGCGAAAATGTTTCTTGCTATTGGCTGTTGTTCAGTGCTATATCATTCAATAATAAACGAGATTAGGAAAATTTGGATAAATCAGTGCTACCAAAATATCCCACATTTTCAACATGGGAGACATGATTAAGAAGTATGCCTTTTATGTTGGCTAAGTACATTAGCTTTTGAACCCGAAGAAACCTGTATAAAGCAAGTTATCTGTTACCATAAAATTCGATAATCAATTTAAGAATTATGAAAGAACAATCTGATAAAAAAATAAAGTTATGTAATAGTTCGACAACATTGAAGTAGCATATTTACTCATCTGCATTGAAATTTGAAGATAACACTAAGCCTAAACCTGATACAAACCTCTGGTTTTGGCATTCTGGCAGTTGGACGAAAAAGAGTGCCAGTTGCGTCCAATCTGGGCTTTTCTTTTATGTCAAACAAACATCGTTGTGCCTTCTATTTGGTTTTCTTGGCATGTCTTTGTATTCTTGATTTGAGATTGTGCCCTTGACACTAGCAACATTAACTTGGGACAACATTCTGGATTTTGTATCTCTAGATTGAGATGCAGTCCTCACCTGCATTTTAGGCATAAGACAGATTACATAAAGGGGCGCCAATTTTCTAAACTCAAATAAGACTACAATGCTATTATTTAAAATAGCTTACTACAGCAGCAAACAAGATGGTTAACTGATGTAATAATAGAATATTACTAATCACAAATACTACAAGAGGTGCACCTTCGAAGATGAACTTTGCCAAGGTTCTGAACTAATACTGCCATCTTTCTCAGTGGTGTGAGCATAAGAGGATAGATCAACAGAGTTTGATGAGAACTCGATACTGCTATCTTGGCCGTCTAGTTTCTCTTTCACTTCAATCGTAGGTTTAGGATCATTAAAAGCTGCATTTCCAGCATTGAGATTAAATTTTGCTTCCGCTTCCAGATATTTAGGAACACTTTGAAGAACATCTGAACTATTGGTCTATTGTTCATTTTGACGTCCAGAATGGAAAATTATACTATCTTCTCCCCCACGTTCTGTGGCTTTAATGTATCTGTTGCTTGATCCTTCTCTGCCACATTCTGTGACTTCAATGTCTCCATTGTTTGATCTATCAAAACTCTCCTCAAAGCGTGCAGAATCACCAACCTCATTCACTCACTTGAAATCTCTATCATAGCCTGTGTTTTCGGCTTGATACTTTCCATTCTTTGATAAATGGGTTGATCTATCATGATTTTCATCAAAACATGCAGAATGGCCAACTTCATTAACAAGCTCCAAGTGCCCCGCATAGCCTTCATTTTCACTAGCTTGATACTTTCCATTCTCTAGTAAAGTGGCTGCTCTGTCATGATTTTCAACAAAGTGTGCAGAATGGCCAATCTCATTAACTTGCTCAAAGTCCCCCTCATAATCTATATTCTCAGGTCCATCATATCTAGCTTGAGAATCAGCCCCATTAATTATGCATAAAAACTATAATTTTCCACCAAAGG
>NW_025876014.1:0-3446 GCF_002878395.1 Capsicum annuum
TTATTATTATTATTATTATTATTATTATTATTATTATTATTATTATTGTTATTATTTTACAACTATTACTAATAACAACACGTATGTACTACTATTGTTTCTTCTAGATTATTATTATTATTATTATTATGAAATAGTTAGAGTTTATTTAGGACTCATTTTTAGGTATAATAGGAAAAATATTTATCATACATTTTAGGAGTTAAAAGTCCTTATTTATCCTAATTCTTTTCATATATTTAGGAGTTAATATCATAAATATAATTAAATAATAAATTTTAAATAATTTTTTTCATATATTTAGGAGTTAATATCATAAATATAATTAAATAATAAATTGAGAAAATAATAAAAAGATGATTTTGTCTATTGCAGAGTGTTTTAATGAAGGGCAAAAAATTTAAAATACTTTTTAAGGGTCTTCACACTTTTAATATACTAGTCAAGTGTACGTACTTTGCATGTGTGTCACGTTAATTGATAATAAAGCTATGAAATAGAAATTAAAATAGTAAAAAATTTTACTACATAAACATAATACTAAGTTACTTTCGTTTAAATCAATAGCAAAGTCTTTAACTATATGAACATTTTTATATCGTGTATTTAAAGGAGCATTTTTTTAATTAGTTAACTTAAAAATCGAACCGTTAATGATCCAAATCAATAAGAAATACCTTATAGATTTGGTTATCGATTTAGCATGTCTAAAAATTAAAAACTAACAAATTGAACTGATAATACATAAAATTGAACTATAAATCAACCGATGAGCACCCCCTCATTGTTATCATAGAAGTTTTTGTACTCAGAATTCAAAACCAAAAAGAATTCAAGACAAATTTATATGTAGTTAAATAGAAAATTAAAAAAACAAAAGAATAAAGACTTCAAAATCAATGGAGCTCGAAGTGCTCTAGTCCATTTTAACACAATATATATATTCTATTACTTTAAAAAATTGTATAAAAACTATGAAATATTTTTGAAAGGAGTAAAATTTTTGGCAACAAAAAAGAGAATCACCATTCTCGTAATATAAATGTTAGTTTTTAGGCAAGATAAACCTTTACTTTATTTGACGCCAACTGTCTTGTCTAATTTTATAGTAGAAGAAGTGACGAATTTTTTGTGTTAGAGTTTGATCAAAATATTATTTAAATAGAATTGTAGAATTTTTTTTTTTAATATATAAGGTAAAATTTTAATTGATTTAGATGTCCAAAACCTTTTCCTTAAAGAAATATCTAAATATGATAGGTTTTTATTTTTATTTAATAAATTATTTTTAATATTAAAATAATATCCATTCCAAATATAAACTCACATATTTTTATCTCTTCTTTTTTTTCTTTTACTTTTTTTTTCAAGACGTGTATGGTTTGATTTTTTGGTTCAACTTTATATGTTTTCTTTTATTTAAATAAGAATATGGCTTCTTGGATTTTTTTATTTTTTTAAAACATAACTCACATATATGATTCCTAAAAAATAGAAAAAGTCTCAATTGCAATACAATATGAATTTTATCAACTTAAGAATTTCTTTTAGAATTAATTTGCATTTACCCTATATTTTTCTCTTCTAATATATTTTAGAACTCCTTAATATTGAACATAATTTTTTTTTACCATATATTTTGGGACTTCTTAATTTTAAAAATATTTAATGCTAAAAAAGAATGTTTCATATATCAAAAATACAATATATATATATATATATATATATATATATATATATATTGTATTTTTGATATATGAAACATTCTTTTTTAGCATTAAATATTTTTAAAATTAAGAAGTCCCAAAATATATGGTAAAAAAAAATTATGTTCAATATTAAGGAGTTCTAAAATATATTAGAAGAGAAAAATATAGGGTAAATGCAAATTAATTCTAAAAGAAATTCTTAAGTTGATAAAATTCATATTGTATTGCAATTGAGACTTTTTCTATTTTTTAGGAATCATATATGTGAGTTATGTTTTAAAAAAATAAAAAAATCCAAGAAGCCATATTCTTATTTAAATAAAAGAAAACATATAAAGTTGAACCAAAAAATCAAACCATACACGTCTTGAAAAAAAAAGTAAAAGAAAAAAAAGAAGAGATAAAAATATGTGAGTTTATATTTGGAATGGATATTATTTTAATATTAAAAATAATTTATTAAATAAAAATAAAAACCTATCATATTTAGATATTTCTTTAAGGAAAAGGTTTTGGACATCTAAATCAATTAAAATTTTACCTTATATATTAAAAAAAAAAATTCTACAATTCTATTTAAATAATATTTTGATCAAACTCTAACACAAAAAATTCGTCACTTCTTCTACTATAAAATTAGACAAGACAGTTGGCGTCAAATAAAGTAAAGGTTTATCTTGCCTAAAAACTAACATTTATATTACGAGAATGGTGATTCTCTTTTTTGTTGCCAAAAATTTTACTCCTTTCAAAAATATTTCATAGTTTTTATACAATTTTTTAAAGTAATAGAATATATATATTGTGTTAAAATGGACTAGAGCACTTCGAGCTCCATTGATTTTGAAGTCTTTATTCTTTTGTTTTTTTAATTTTCTATTTAACTACATATAAATTTGTCTTGAATTCTTTTTGGTTTTGAATTCTGAGTACAAAAACTTCTATGATAACAATGAGGGGGTGCTCATCGGTTGATTTATAGTTCAATTTTATGTATTATCAGTTCAATTTGTTAGTTTTTAATTTTTAGACATGCTAAATCGATAACCAAATCTATAAGGTATTTCTTATTGATTTGGATCATTAACGGTTCGATTTTTAAGTTAACTAATTAAAAAAATGCTCCTTTAAATACACGATATAAAAATGTTCATATAGTTAAAGACTTTGCTATTGATTTAAACGAAAGTAACTTAGTATTATGTTTATGTAGTAAAATTTTTTACTATTTTAATTTCTATTTCATAGCTTTATTATCAATTAACGTGACACACATGCAAAGTACGTACACTTGACTAGTATATTAAAAGTGTGAAGACCCTTAAAAAGTATTTTAAATTTTTTGCCCTTCATTAAAACACTCTGCAATAGACAAAATCATCTTTTTATTATTTTCTCAATTTATTATTTAATTATATTTATGATATTAACTCCTAAATATATGAAAAAAATTATTTAAAATTTATTATTTAATTATATTTATGATATTAACTCCTAAATATATGAAAAGAATTAGGATAAATAAGGACTTTTAACTCCTAAAATGTATGATAAATATTTTTCCTATTATACCTAAAAATGAGTCCTAAATAAACTCTAACTATTTCATAATAATAATAATAATAATAATCTAGAAGAAACAATAGTAGTACATACGTGTTGTTATTAGTAATAGTTGTAAAATAATAACAATAATAATAATAATAATAATAATAATAATAATAATAATAATAATAA
>NW_025876015.1:0-1180 GCF_002878395.1 Capsicum annuum
TTTATGCATTCAAAATTTTAGGCTTCTTAAAGTACTTATGTTCCAATATAAAATATTAACAATTAAAGTATACACCACACCCATGCACATGTGTAGATATATGCAAGATTTTTTTTATGTTTATGGATAATTGAGTATTAGTGATTAAATCTAGGAAGAAGGTACAAATATGTAATTGAACTATCATAAATGACTCATTTATGATATCAGTTAAAAGTTTGATTCGTTCATGCTATTGCCATTACAAAATCAGCTCATCCATATCATTACTTTTTAACGATATTTTCAAAAACAACTTTATCATGTGATTTTTTATTAGAGGTTCATGTCATTAATTAAAATAAGAGAAAAATCTTAAATATGTCATTGAACTATAACAAACTAATCAAAATAATAACTGTTGACACATTGGAATTTTTATTTTGTCAGCTTTGCAAGCCGTTCCGGAAGACTTAACACCGGAATACTGACATCATCAAAACTTCAAGTTGCGGAAAGCTATCACCATTGACATCGCAAGAGAGATCCATTTTTATTTTCATTATACTGGCAGTGAACCATTTTAAGTATCCTTAATTTGGGCAATTTCTTAAGAACTGTGAGTAGAGGACCATTAACATGATGGCGGACAAGAGTAAGCTTGACAAGATTTGGAGGGAATGCTCCATGGTTGGTTGGTGGTTGTTATTTGGATCCCACACCAATACAACTTAACAATATTTTGATAGGAAGACAAGTTGATTTGCTCCGTCGAGTGTCTCGTAAGTTGGAGCTGTTGGGTTTATACTAATGAAAGTGTGTTGAATGGAAAATGGAGAAATAAAGTGGAAGAGAAAAATTGAGTTAACACCAAAAATGAAAAGTGTACTCAATTTTAACAAATTTACTCTTTCTCCCACATTGGTGGAAGAAGAGAACTTGAGAGTGTTTATAATGAGAAACACCTACTCCACATGGCAAGTGATGCAAAAAATAGATGATGCCTCGCGCTGTCGTTGTCGTCGTCGCTCGGCTGAAAAATGCAGCACTGTTTCGGCCTCCGTTTACATATATACATGCAGTAACAGAAGCCTGTTACTGAAGGTTGCACTGTTTCAGCTTTGCAGAAAGTTGCAACTCTTCAACGAAAGTACACACTGTTTCAGCGAATCAGTGCACTGTTTCAGAAAATTACTACATT
>NW_025876016.1:0-1178 GCF_002878395.1 Capsicum annuum
TTCCATCTCTTGTTAAGAGACATCCTCCTTTATTCTGGATACAAAACGTAGTCCGATAACAAAATCTGATCCTATGTTTAAATCTCTTGCTGATATTTTATTAACATTGTAAATTGGGTTATAGATTTATTGCATGTATTTAAAAAAAATATTTGTGCTTTTTCTATGTAACAATTGTAAATATTTTGTGATCCATCCATTTGGGTGGCTGTTATAGGTCTTTCAAATACTTTTAGTAAATGTTCCGGTACTATTTCTTTATTGATTAAACAGCTAGTACATCCAGGATCTACTAATGCTAAAGTTTCTATCTGCACATCTTTTATTATAATTTTTACTAATACTTTTATAGTAGAGAATTCTTTATCTTCGTTGCATATTAGACTAGTGTCATTATCTTCCAGATTCATAAGTTTTGCCTTCAATTTTTCTAAATGTATAGCTTCTTGTGTATCTGTTTCTTCTATGGCGATTTTGATTTTTTCTTTTTCTAGGATGGTTAATCTTTGTTCTAAATCATTTACTCGGATTTCTAAAGTAGATACTCTTAGATTTAGGATTTGATTATTTGTATATTTTTGTCCGTTATTTGTTTCTGGTTCTATTTTTATTTTTAAAGTGTTTTCTATACAATTTATACACGTTTCTAAGTAACATTTTTTGCATTTAGCTCTATTGTCTTTACTTGGATACCAATTGCATATACGACATCTATTACTGTCTAAACCTTTGTTTCTTTAGAATTCATGTATACATTCTTGAGTAACATTCATTAAATTATTGATTACTAGATTGTTTAAGTCTAGATCCTCTATCTCTTGTCCTAACTCATTAACTAAGTTATCTTCTTCTGATTCTGAAGAATCAGATTTTGGGTTATCTTTATCACTTATATCAATACTTATTATTGAGTATATACTTTCTGTATCTGACATGTATTCGTCCACATTTAATAAAGTTTCTTGGAAATCCTCTATTAGTTGAGAATTTCTAGTTCTATTATTATTTCTTTTAGGACATACATTAACTAAACGGTCTATGCTTCCACAAGTATAGCATTTTAATTTATTTTTATAGTTTCTATCATTTCTATATTTCCTAACATGTCTATCTCTATTTAACCACGGTTTTTAAGCTTTTGATTTTCTTAAGAAGTATTGTTTACGACTATATGGTTT
>NW_025876017.1:0-145 GCF_002878395.1 Capsicum annuum
TTTTTATCAAACAAATAGTATCATTTGTGACCAACTATTTATCCATTAATGTAATTATAATGATTAGTAACATATATATTTTGCTTAATGATTTAAACTTTTTAACCAAAAAAAAAGTTTTTTAGCGCACAAATTAATATTCATT
>NW_025876017.1:245-2102 GCF_002878395.1 Capsicum annuum
TATATATATATATATATATATATATATATATATATAAATATATATTTGAATCATTTTACAAATAAAAATTAATAATAATCAACTCTATCTATTGTTAACAACTTTAAGAATATTTTAGACATTTTGACAAAAAAAAGAAGCTAAAAAGCACTTGTTTACCAAACACATCAATAATTTTTTTTCAGTTTCAGCACTTTCTTCAAATATGTAACTGCTTATTTTTAAAATAAGTTCAACACTTTCAAAAACACTTTTAATAAACTTTTTAAAAACTACTTTTTTCGGCTTATCCAAATGGGTCCTAAATTTCATTCAAACTTATTCATGACTAACTGTTTTCATAATTATTATTTGTTTCAAATATATTTATCAATTCAGTATGGGATGGGGAGCTATCTTAAAAGCAAGACCTAATAAATACAGTAATAAAAATGAAGAACAAATATGTGGATATCAAAGTGGCGCATATAAAGAAAAAGGAAACATGAGCGCCATAGACTTAGAAGTATTAGCTATCATATATGGTTTAAATGCTTTCAAACTATATATATTAAATAAAGAAGAGATTTTAGTTAGAACAGATTGTGAAGCTATAGTTAAATTTCATCAAAAAATAAATGACAAAACTAGTAGTAGAAGAAGATGGTTAAATTTTACAGATACCATATCTGTTTATAAGAATATAGTATTCGAACATATAAAAGAAAAAGAAAACAACTTAGCTGACCAGTTAAGTAGACTACAGCTGGGAATAAATAAATAAGTTTAATTTCATTCATTTGTTTTCAGCATGAAACCAACAGGACAACCTCCTGCAGACAAAGGCAAAGGTGTAGCTTCGTCTTCAGAGACTTACCACCAGACAATGTTAGGTAACTTAAATTTTAGATCATTAGAATCCCTAGAGACAATGGAAAGAATTCATTTCGGATCATTTAATTTAATTGCATACCCAGAAAGCAACATATCCTTTAGAATCCCTAGAATCTTATTCTAAAGGATATGTTGCTAACCATTTAAAATGTCCGCTTGGACACGTGAATGCTGTCCATTCTATGCTATCTGGGTGCATTTTGACTTGCCAGTAGCCTGACTTACAGTCAAATTTACTATAAACTTTTTTATTTTGAATTCTATTAATTAACTCACTTTTATCTGGTAGTTTGTAAGCATCTGTTCTAGTGTTATCATTTAATCTTTTGTAATTAATTACCATACGAGCTTTACCCCTTACTTGTTCACTATGATTTCTCACCATAAAAGCCGCTGATCTATGTTTAGAGGTGGATCTTCTTATTACTCCTAATTGTAAGAGTTTCTTTATCTGTATACCCTAATAAGTATAGAAACACAATTTTATAATTTTAGAAAAGGAATAGATAAAATAGGAATAATAAACAGTCCAAAAGATTTAGAAAATATAATATCTATATTAGACGAAATGGAGATAATAGGAGAAAGGCCATTGTCTCTGGTGGTAAGTCTCTGAAGACGAAGCTACACCATTGCCTTTGTCTGCAGGAGGTTGTCCTGTTGGTTTCATGCTGAAAACAAATGAATGAAATTAAACTTATTTATTTATTCCCAGTTGTAGTCTACTTAACTGGTCAGCTAAGTTGTTTTCTTTTCCTTTTATATGTTCGAATACTATATTCTTATAAACAGATATGGTATCTGTAAAATTTAACCATCTTCTTCTACTGCTAGTTTTGTCATTTATTTTTTGATGAAATTTAACTATAGCTTCACAATCTGTTCTAACTAAAATCTCTTCTTTATTTAATATATATAGTTTGAAAGCATTTAAACCATATATGATAGCTAATACTTCTAAGTCTATGGCGCTCATGTTTCCTT
>NW_025876018.1:0-1152 GCF_002878395.1 Capsicum annuum
GGGTGGGCATGCCATCTACAATTCTTAGACATTGTAGAAGAATAATGGAGGCATGATATTGAGGGATGTAAAATGTTCTTAGAAGTTGAAGCATTTAAAGACGAGATTGAGAAGACTAAATAGGCAAACAATTCAAGAACATTATCACAGAAGCAAATGACGAAAGGGTTGCTTTTGCTCAAGCCCAGGCTTCATTGAACCTATAACCATTGGACAGAAGTTTACAAGCTCAAAAAGGGAACAACACCAAAACTTCAGAAGGTCATCATACTTGGCTGAGATATTAGTAGATATGACTTATTATATGTCATGCAATCATCAAAACAAGATTAAAAGAACAAGAAAATACCATTAACATCATTATAAAACTCCAAATTAATCAAAAAAATTTGTTTCATTCTATATTTTTATCAGCTTAGCTACATCAGATCTCCAATTTCACTTGCATGGTCTAATTAAAGAGGAAATGAAAATCTTGCATTGATAAGAGAGCATACCAAACATTATAAAGACCATGAAATTAAATAATTATTGATATAAAAAAGATTATTTTTCAACATCTACTACAAATTTAACAACATAAATCATAGACTTCAATTGCATGATCAAATTAAAATTTTAAAAAATCACAAATAGAGGAGAATTTATCAAACTTTACAGAGACTAAATCAATTACTGGCGTATGATTGGGATTTATTTTTCTACATCTACTACAAATTCAACAACTAATAAACCACAGATTTCACTTGCATGTTCAAATCTAAAAAAAGAAAAAGAAAATCATAGTAAAAGGAGAACTTACCAGACATTTTGGAGACCAAAATCAAATACCAACCAACATAAATGGAGATTATTTTCAAAGATCTATACAAATTTAACAATAAACAACATGGAATGATTTGAAGAATCCAACAAGAAACAAGTCGGAAAGCTTCGAAAAAACTAAGTAAGAAACAAGAAATGCTTGGACCTTTCAACTGCCATTTTTTGTTCCGAGTCATAATATATTTTTGTTTAAAACTATCTTCCAAAATGGATTTTGGAAATAGTGATGAAGGTGAATAGGTAAATTTTCAATTTTCTGGACAAAAAAGTGTAACGAGGAGTACTTGCTAAATCTAGATTAATCTATATGTGTTGTAAATAAATATT
>NW_025876019.1:0-1338 GCF_002878395.1 Capsicum annuum
ACATAATTATGAATGATTTGTGTGTTTGACATGATTAAATTTCATCGTTGTTTGTTAGTTTGATGTTGAATTTGAAGTTGAAAACTTGATTGATGAAATGTATATAGAATTGGTTTAATCATTAAGAATAAGTGGGGCAAGAATTGAAAACTTGATATAATTAGCGAGTCTTGATTAGTTTGATTCGTTAGTTTTTTGGCTAGAAATAAATGTTAATTGAACTTGGTAGTATCAAAATACGCCGATTGGAATAGGCAAGACGTAGGTCGGATAGGCAAATCTACAGATTGGGGGTTGATTGAATGTTTGAAATTTGATTGAATGGTTTGATTTTATCACTTTTGAATCAATTGTATAATTTGGCCGGGGAATGCCCCGAAGTATCTGTATATATTTATTCACCGGGGAATGCCCCGAGGTATCATGTACCTGGAGGACGTTCGTGATGAAGGCCCGAGGCGTCGGGTAGAGCATTAGTCTAGAATTAATTTAGAGTAGGATTTATTTTTACATATTTTTTTATTTTTGGACTGTATAATTGGACCGGACACTAAATTTTGGATTGTTTTATCTTGTTTGCTTGATTGATTGTTTTGCATGTTTTGTGTGGTTTATATATTCATAATGTCAAATTAGCCTATACGCTCCGCCAAGCGACCGTGGTCAAACCACGAGATCGAGGGGTGCCTAACACCTTCCCCTCGGTCAACAGAATTTCTTAGCCGGAATCTCTGTTCGTAAACCTGTTTTAAAGAGTCAAACCATTTCGAAAAGAATTTTCCAAAGGTGACTTGGCACACCGGATTATGCCTAGTGGCGGCTCTGAATTTAATTATAAAAAAATCCTTTTCAGAACAAAATTTTCATTTTTGGTCACTTAATAATAAAACTCTTTCGAACTTAAAAATTAATCTTCTGGAGTACAAAAAAGGGGTGTGACAGCTCTGGCGAGTCCACTGGGGACATTTTAGAATTTGGGCTTATTTTTGAAGTCGTATCAGCTTTGTTTGGCATTATGGGTGTATAAAATTGTTTGTGATTATTGTTTGTGTTATTGTTATCATTGTTGTGTGGTTCTGTGCTCTTTGTTTGCAGATTTCCTTATGTGTTACCGCTTTATATCTGGCATCATTTGCATAACCCGAGTCAATTCTTTTTGCAACAAGTCTCGGAGCGCACGTCGTACGCACGAACTTTAGTTGAGTCACCTTTATTTTTGGGGGAGAGCCGTTGGTTGTATGGAGTAGATGGAAAGCTAAGTAGCCACTATCGACCATATGTTCACCCGAACGTCCTTGTTAGTGAACCCCAACGTAGGTCAGCCTTTAGGTCATGCTT
>NW_025876020.1:0-1729 GCF_002878395.1 Capsicum annuum
ATGTGACTAGGAAATTACGAGTTCGAGCCTTGGAAACAGCCTCTGGTAGAAATACATGGTAAGACTGTGTACAATACATCCTTGTGGTGGAGTTCTTCCTTGAATCTTGCGCATAGCGGGAGTTTTAGTGCATCGGATTGTCCTTTTTATACTATGTGGCATTAATTTTGTCCAAGTAAATTGTCGATAAACGCCCTTGTAATATAATTTATAATTTTGAGTGGCATACATCAATTTAGTAGAGGTTTTTGTTTTCGAGTTAAATGGTCAAAAATACATCTAAAACTATCATTTTTCTGTGAGTTACACACTTCAACTATCCGTTGTTTTTTTATTGACCTAAACTATCACTCCATTTGTATCAAAACACACCTCGGTCAGTGGCGGAGCCACCTTATCATAAGGAGATCCGAACCCCCTTCGATGAAAAATTCTACTATTTATATATGTCGAACCCCCTTCAGCTAGTTCATATGCCTCTACATTTTTCGATTTTAAACCCCCTTAGTGAAATTTCTGACTCCGCCACTGACCTTGGTATCGAGTTGGTCAAATATTTGTTCCCAAACGACAAGTGCTTATAGGCCGACTCAACATTACGATGTGTATTAATCAAAGGGGGCGATAGTTGAAGTACATAATTTGCGAAAATGTGATAGTTTAGGTAGGTAAATAGAACGATGAATAGTTGAAGTTTGAAACTCGCGAAAAGGTGATAGGTCAGATGTGTTTTTTACCAATCATTTAAAGGTTTTGAAAGAAAGAATGGTATGTACAGTCAGTTGTTCCACATGAAACCTTGGATTTCATGGAACTTGCTATACACACACACACACACAAAAAAGGACAGTTCAGTGTACTAAAGCTCTCGGTAAAGTTTGGAAGACCACGATGGATACTGAAAGGGAATGAATGGTAAAAATAGCACGTCGTATCAACGGAAAGTTCTGAAAATATTTCATTGTTCCTAGATGGGTATAAAACTGTTAGAATTCTTGGAACTGGAACAAAATAAAGTTGGGTCGAATGAATAAATCGCTATGCGCAGGGTTCGGGAAAGGGCCCCACCACAAAGGCGTACTGAACACAGCCTTACCTTGCTTTTCTGCCGGAAACACAACCAGAAAGCTCAAAGTGAACGATAGAACACCATAGACACAAAAAAGGTAAAAAGGAAACATAAGTGTAGTTATAACAAAGTACTGCAAGTCAACTGTACAAAAAACACATAAACACTAGCATGTATTCACTTATGCATCAGTTCCATTCTGCAACAGCCAACAGATCAGCCAACCTGCAACAAGTGAGGCCAAAGAAACCCATAGTCAAGTTGGTGTTTACACTGAAAGCAACTAACGGGTAGCCCCGTGCACTAAAGTTTCCGTTATATGCGGAGTCCGGAAAAGGGCCAGACCACAAGGGTCTATAACTGTCCTGTATTTCTGCAAAAGGCTGATTCCATAGGTTCACTAGAAAGCAACTAAAAGGTTGCCCCGTGCACTAAAGCTCCCGTTGTATGCGGAGTCCGGGAAAGGGTCGGACCACAAGGGTCTATAGTTGTGTCGTACCTTGCATTTCTGCAAAAGGCTGTTTCCACGGGTTCACTAGAAAGCAACTAAAAGGTAGCCCCGTGCACTAAAGCTCCCGTTGTATGCGGAGTCCGGGAAAGGGCCAGACCACAAGGGTCTATAGTTGTGTCTTACCCTGCATTTCTGCAAAAGGCTGTTTC
>NW_025876021.1:0-1244 GCF_002878395.1 Capsicum annuum
TTTAACTTACAAAACTGACATAGTACAGGTGTCCAATAGAGCATTTCGCCCAGTTTATGTGAGTACTAAGAACATTTTCAATTTGTTCAACCAAGGTATTTTTTTCAAAGATATACCTTCTGCTAAGAGATAATGGATGATTACTTGCAATTCCTGAACTTGAGAGACAACCGATTCGCTATCTATCATTTTAAAGTCCAGAAACCTTGCAATAAAGAATTTCTTAATTTCTGCATCCTCTGTCTTATATTTTCGTTCTAGTACCCCCCATAATTCCCTTAATGTCTTAGTTCCACTGTAAACATTGTAGAGGTCGTCTTGAAGACCACTCAAGATATAATTCCTGCAAAGGAAGTCTAAGTGCTTCCAAGCCTCTACAATCATGAAATGCTCACCTTAGGAGCATCCTCACAAGCGAACCTTTGAAGGCATAGAGTGGTGAGGTAAAAGAACATCTTTTGCTGCTATCCTTTAAAGTCAATGCCCGCAAATTTTATAGACTTCTACGCAGGTGCCATTGGTTGCAGAGAATTTGCTCGACTTGTTGAGGCAATACTAGTTGCCCCCACAGTCGTAGCCGCATTTTGCATTTGATTTTAATTAGTCATTTTTCTGTCACCACAAGACAATAAAATTTAGTATTTTCAGAATACTATTTATAAAGTTAAGCAACTTTAAACTCTTCTTCTTGTTTCTAGTTAACGATGAAGTTTTTATGACTTTCAATCATCAACCGAATGATCTTTAACTTGTGATGAAGATTTTATGTCTTTGAATCACTAGTTAAGTTCAAACGGAGTAGAAAGCATAAAGCTTTAATCTCCAAAAACAAGCAATACAGATTCTACAAGGATTATTCCTTAAGATTGTTATTTTATGTGTTTCGGGTATAAGAATCTGTATTTAGGTACAACAACTTCAACACTAGTTCAAGTTTAAAACAAGAACACTATGAAGTACAAAAACACCCTCAACACAAGATCAAAGTGATCTTTCTAAGAAATGTGTTTTATTTTTTCAGAAATTAAGATGAAACAAAAATATAAAGCCAAGTCCCCCGACTTCATGGAGTGTCCTTAAGGAATAATTCCCCTCACTATACCCGAGGTTTTTTAAGATTACTTCCAGGATAAAATAGCTTTCAATCCAACTATAGTGGTATCTCAAATAATTGGATTCGTTGAACTCACTCAACAATTTGATTGATCACAAAGAATGTTTTGAAGACAAGAAGAGTTTTTATT
>NW_025876022.1:0-1343 GCF_002878395.1 Capsicum annuum
ATAGTTATCTTCTGGAACTGATGGCTTCTTGTAGTAGTCACTCTTCGACAAAGATAACACCTCATATTCATGTTTAGGCACTGAGGGTGCCTTGTCTTCTTGTTTAGGCACTGAGGGTGCCTTGTATTCCTGTTTAGGCACAGAGGGCACTTTCTTGTAGACATCTTTTGTTATTGGCGACTTCTTATAGTAATCATTCTTTGATAAAGATGGTTCCTTGTATTCCTGTTGCAGCACCGAGGGCACCTTATATTCCTGTTTAGGTACTGACGACACTCTTTTATAATTATCTTTTGGAAGTTGGAACTGATGGTTTCTTATAGTAATCACTCTTTGGTAAAGATGAGACCATAGTGGATGTGGCAATGAAGAAAAATGCCAAAGCACAAGCAAATTGAGGCCATTGCTTCTTCATTTGGCTTCCCATTGAGAGGATTTTGATTCTAAGACTAGATATTTTTTTTAATTTTTTCTTGTGTATATGAGAATAGAGTAATTAACTAGGAGTTTACATAGCCTAAATTAAGAATTAGGTGACTTTATAATATGAAAGCTTAAAAATATTCAAAAAAAAAATAAAAATCTTAGATTTTCTCATTTTTTTGGTTAATGCTATTCCACTAAGGTCTTGACATAATGGGAAGCCATGAACAACTCATACACCTTTGGTTGACTCACCTATTTTTCGAAAATTAAGTCCAAACTTTTATTGGATTCCAAGAATATAGTTCATGTTTTTTTTTGTTGGTACATTGAAAATTTGATTAAATAAAACTTCTAAAGTTGAAATATATATTTCTGCCTACAATTATTTGCTCATTATTTGGAAGGTTGGGTCCATTAGTTATGTGTACTATCGATTCTTTGAGCACCACTTATTATTCACATCATGGGACCATACACACTTTGGTATCATAATAAACAGTCTATCGTATAGAGCTTCATCTTATATTTTTGGATAGAATTTTTTTATGATTGAATTTGTAATCACCTGATTATACAAAAATAATTGTACTAGTTTCTTTAAGGCTATCTCAATACTTTGCATCACCAAGAATGACAATATATTGGAAGCTATTATTTCCAATTTCATATATTCTTTTTTTTTTTTTCGGTTTAACTATCTGGTATTCATCAGATATACCATGCTAAATTCATCAAAACCATCGATAAATTCACCTAAGCCGTCAGTAAATTCACCTAAATATAGTTAATTATCATAAATGGGCCGGTAAATTCATTGAAACGATCGATAAATTCACCTAAACTGTCACTAAATTCACCTAAATATCGCTAAATTCACATAAATGGGCCGCTAAATTCACCTAAATACCGCCAAATTC
>NW_025876023.1:0-2146 GCF_002878395.1 Capsicum annuum
ATATATATATAGTTATAATATACTAATTTATAAAACATATACACATGTATACATTAATTATATACGTATATAGAAGATATATACACATATATACATAACATTACATATATGTACTTCTTTAAATAAAATATATACTACAATATATATATAGTTATAATATACTAATTTATAAAACATATATACGTTAAATATATACGGCTATAGAAGATATATACACATATATACGTACCATTTAATATATATGTACTACTTAAAATAAAATATACTATAATATATTTATACTACAATATATATATATATATATATACACACACACACACACACACACATATATAGTTATATATATAGTTATATACTAATTTATAAAACATATACAAATGTATACATTAAATATATACTACGATATATACACATATATACGTACCATTCAATATATGTATACTATCTTAAATAAAATATACTACAATATATACACACACTATATATATAGTTATATACTAATTTATAAAACATATACACATGAATACGTTAAATATATACTACGATATATACACATATAAACGTACCATTCAATATATATATACTACTTTAAATAAAATATACTACAATATATATTTTATTTAAAATAGTATATTAAATAAAATATACTAGTATGTTTTATGTCTTGTTTCTATATGCCATCTTTTCCTGTTACATCTTTCTTTACGATCTTGGTGTACTATTCTCCATCTTGAGCCGGAGGTCTATCGGAAACAACTTCTCTACTTTTTCGGATCTAGTGGTATGGACTGCGTACATCTTACCCTCCCCAAACCTTACTTTGTGGGAATACACTGGGCCTGTTGTTGTTGTTACAATATATATATATATATATATATATATATATAACAGTATATACACACACACTATATATAGTTATATACTAATTTATAAAACATATACACATGTATACTTTGAATATATACATCTATAGAAGATATATACACATATATACGTACCATTCAATATATACGTACTACTTTAAATAAAACATACTACAATATATATGCTACAATATATACACACACTATATATATAGTTATATACTAATTTATAAAACATATACACATGTATATGTTAAATATATACTACTTTAGAAAATATATACACATATACACTATTTTAAATAAAACATATGCTAGTTAATATAATAAATTAATAATAGTATTAAAACTAAGTTTTTAATTCAAACTAGAAATTCAATTTAAATCATTAAATGGAAAAAATTACAAAGTAAGGACTAAGGAATGAATGAATGTTGAATTTTATTGATTGCAAAATGATCCAAAATTTATAATTTACATGAATGAAAAACCTATAAATTTTGCATCATTTTTTCCAACTCATTCATGTTAATATTAACGGGAACTTGCATAGGATAGTCAAAGTCAACGGGGATAAAACCATGCATTGGAGTTAATGCTGCTGAGTTCTCCCATGAAGTCATAATTTCTTCAAGTCTCTGCTCGTCTTTTGGCTCCGCTTCCATTCCTTGATTTCTTCGTTCGACTCTAATCCAATCTCTGAGGTAAACTAGAATATTTATTGCATTACTTCCCAATGAATGTCGGTTGTCTCCAAGTCGTTGTCGTCCCTGACTAAAAGCGCTCTCCGATACAATGGTTGACATTGGAACATTCAAAATATCTCTAGCTATCTTAAAAGAACAATTAAGATATTGCGTTTCATTAGTCCTCCACCAATTCAACGTGTTGATCCGTCGTCTGCGATCCTCTAGCAACGACCGAAGACAATACTTAAGCTCTTCTCGATAAGTTGATGTGTAAGCTCCCTCCTCCTGTTCCAACAATTTAAATCATAAAAGTGATTAGGAAAATCACTATTGTCGGTCTTTTAGAAGATGATGGCTCATCGGGAGGATGAGGAGCGACAGTTGGAGTGATATTTATAGGTACGGCTAAATCAACTAAATCAGCATAATGATTATATAATTTATCTATATATTCATTCGCATCACCCATATCCATCCCCAAATCAAGTTGTACTTGTTCAGAATCATTGTTAGTATTTATCTCTAAATTAGAATAAATAATAGTACTAAAGTGGCACATAGTATTATATTTCATACACGGATTTAGCATAGCAC
>NW_025876024.1:0-1175 GCF_002878395.1 Capsicum annuum
GGGAGCAGCTTAGTGTGGACCAATTCGGTTTTCTTAATAGTTTGGGTGGTCAGACGGGCGAAAATGCACGAACTGGACATTTTCGGGCCTAATCGGAGTGTTATATCCCAAGGTTTCGGGGGTGGACCCAGGAGCCGGGCATTTTGGTTATCTGGGCGGTTTGGGTGGTCAAACCGACGAAACGGTACAAACGGAGCATTTTCAGGCCAAATCATTATGTGATAGAGTACGGTTTTGGAGGTGGGCCCGGGTGCCGAGCATGATTTTGGCCGAAAAACGATCGGGCTAACCCAGGCAAGCGACGGAGCGGCCTAGTGTGGGCTATTTTGGTTTTTTGGGCGGTTTGGGTGGTCAAACAGGCGAAACAACACGAACAGGGCGTTTTCAGGCCAAATTGGTGTGCTACTACCTACGGTTTTGGGGGTGGACCCGAGAGCCATGCGTGGTTTTTGCCAAAAATTGATCAAGCTGCCCCTGGTAGGTTGGGGAGCAGCCTATTGTGTGCTTTTTTGGTTTTCTGGGTGGTTTGGGTGATTAAACGGGAGAAGCAACCTGAACGGGGCATTTTTGGGCTAAATCGGTGTGCTATAGCCCACGATTTTGAAAGTGGGCCTAGGTTCCGAGCTTATTGTGGCCAAAAATTGATCGGACTTTCCCAGGCAAGTTGGGGAGCGGCCTAGTGTGGGCCGTTTTTGTTTCTAGCCGGTTTGGGTGGTCAAACGGGGGAAACGATGTAAACGGGGCATTTTCGGGCCAAATCGGTGTGCTATAAGCCCACGGTTTTGGGGATGGGCCTGGGTGCCGAGCATGATTTTGGCCAAAAATTGATCGGGCTGCCCCACGCAGGCGGGAGAGCAGCCTAGTGTGGGTTATTTTGGTTTTCTGGGTCGTGTGGGTAGCCAAACGAGCGAAAAGACGCAAATGGGGCATTTTCGGGCCAAATCGATGTGCTATAGCCTATGGTTTCGGGGGTGGGCCAGGGGTCCGAGCGTGATTTTGGTTGAAAATCGATCGGGCTGCCCCAGGCAGGCGGGGGAGCGACTAGTGTGGGCCATTTTGGTTTTCTTGGCGGTTTGGGTGGTCAAACGGGCGAAACAGCACGAATGATGCATTTTCGGGCTAAATCGGTGTGCTATACCCCACGGTTTCGAGGATGGGCCCAGGGTCCGGGTGTG
>NW_025876025.1:0-1186 GCF_002878395.1 Capsicum annuum
CTTTATGGAAATTGACGAGTACCATTTTGGCCTCCGGTGCGATGCACTGAAATGGCATTCGTCTTACAGCAGAAACTTAAAATAGCCATAACTTCTTCACTGGGTGTCTGTTTTAGGCAAATTTGGTATCGACGGAAAGATTATTAAATTATATATCCTTTGGTAGGTCATGGGATCAAAAATTTGTAGTATAATGAGATATATGCTCATTTGAAGTCAATGATACCAATATCCTTCTCAAGAATTCAATCGGTAAGGAATCTTTTGATTCGTACAATAGCTAGGACATATTTGAGACCTTAATTCATATCAACCTTGATCATGAAACTACCAAGGAACCATAATGTACTATTCATGATCTTGAAACATGGAGCTAATAGTGAGTTGGATTTTATAGGGTATTATAATATCTCCTCCTTGGGAACATTCGTCCTCAAATGAGACTTAATTGAGAGAAAAGAATAAGATAAGCCGAACATGAACTAAACATGAAGGATTGAAACATAATATCATTACTGACATACTAAACATATTGAACTTATGCATATCTGACGCATGGATAACTGGTACATAGATGCGTAACTGAGCAATCTGATAAACTAAGCTTCTCAAGGTGCATGACTGAGTATGCAATGGTAATTGATACCAAGTTTAAACTAGGGACATGAACATGAAACTGAATAAGCTTAAGGAGAACTGTTACCTTAAGCTTGATCTGAATTTGTGGGGAAGAGGTGAGGATACTTGATACGCATATCAGTTTCTATTTCCCAAGTAGCTCCCACATGAGACTGATTTTTCCAAAGAACCTTAACTAGAGGGACTTCTTTGTTTCTCAATCGACAAGTCTGATAGTCTAAGATTTTGATTGGAATCTCTTTATAAGAGACGTTGTTCTGAATGTCAATGCTCTGAATCTGACTAACTGTTCAGGAGAACTTTCATTGATCTTTTGTTTCAGTATACCCCCATACCCAATATCTGAAGCATCGGTTTCGACTATCATGAAGGCTTCAGGGTTAAGAATACCTAGACACGGAAGGTTCTGGACCAAGCTTTTGATCTGGATGACTGCATTGGTTTGGTCAAGACTCCAAGGAACTGGGGTTTTCTTGAGCCTTTTGTAAAGAGGCTCACAAACCTGCCTAATATTAGGGATAAAATCTGCAACATAATTAAGACTTCC
>NW_025876026.1:0-1257 GCF_002878395.1 Capsicum annuum
GATTGCGCAAGTCACTCTATGGTTTGAAATAGTCCCCTCGAGCCTAGTTAGGAAAGTTTAGCACAGTGATTCAGGAGTTTGGCATGATTCGTAGTGGAGCTGAATATTCAGTGTTTTATCGCCATTCTGAACCAAATTTGTGTGTTTATTTAGTGGTTTATGTAGACGATATTATTATCACCGGCAATGATCAACATGGTATCACTAACTTGAAGCAACATCTCTTTCAGCATTTCCAAACTAAAGACCTTAGCAGACTGAAATTCTTTCTAGGTATTGAGGTTGCTCAGTCCAAATCTGGTATTGTTATTTCTAACCGCAAGTATGCTTTAGACATTCTTGAGGACACAAGAATGATGGGATGTCGACCCATTGACACTCCTATGGATCCAAATGCTAAACTTCTGTAAGAACAAGGTAAGCCACTCAGTGATCTTGGAAGGTATAGGTGGTTGCTTGGAAAGTTGAATTGTCCCACAGTGACTAAACCTGACATCTCTTTTCCTATGAGTGTTGTAAGTTGGTTTATGACTTCTCGTGATAGTCATTCGGAAGCAGTTGTTCGTATTTTGTGATATATAACGTCATCTCCAAGTAAAGGACTACTCTTTGAGGATCGAGGCCATAAGCATATCATTGGATATACAGATGTTGATTGGGCAGGATCATCCTCTGATAGACGTTCTACATCTGGATATTGTGTTTTAGAAGGTAATTTGGTGTCCTAAAAGAGTAAGAAACAGAGTGTGGTTGCTCAATCTAGTGCCGAAGCAGAATATTGAGCAATGGTTGCAGCAACTTGCGAACTGGTTTGGATCAAACAATTGCCAGGAGAACTAAAATTTGGAGAAACTGGTAAAGAAGGAACCTGAATGTGATAATCAAGCAGCCCTTCATATTGCATCTAATCCAGTGTTCCATGAGAGGACCAAGCATATAGAGATTAATTGTCACTTAGTCAGAAAAAAGATACTCTCGGGAGATAATGTTACAAAATTTGTAAAGTGAGGTGATCAACTTGCATATATCTTCACCAAGTCCCTCACCAGTCCTCGTATTAATTACATTGTAACAAGTTAAGTACATATGAATTGTATGCACCAGCTTGAGGGGGAGTATTAGAATATGAGTAGGAAGAGAAATAGTATACAAAATCCTACTTGGAAAAGGATTGTAATGTAGTGTCTATAAATAGGGTGTCAATGTAATTAGGTAGACACACAATTCAACAATATTTTTTCTCCATTATTTCTCACA
>NW_025876027.1:0-1764 GCF_002878395.1 Capsicum annuum
TAGTAATAACTAACTATTCTTTGATGACAATATTTTCACTTCAAACACGAGTCTATTATCGAATTAATTAATCTTTGTAAAATTATATATATATATATATATATATTTATATATTAAAAAATAAAAATATATAATTTATTTTTTATTAAATATTATTAATTTTTTACAAAAACAGATTCATGTTTGAAGTGAAAATATTGTCATCAAAGAATAGTTAGTTATTACTATTATTAATTTATCAAATTAATTAATCTTTGTAAAATTATATATATATATATATATATATATATATATATTAAAAATAAAAATATATAATTTATTTTTTATTAAAAATTATTAATTTTTTAATACATAAATGACTTGTAATAATTAATTAGAGATGATATAGTAAAATCATGAAGCAAGTAGCTGATGAAGCAGGCAGGAGTAGCAGGCTTGCTGACAGAGAGTTGCCTGCTTCCTTGGCCTTTCCCTCTAATTAGATAGTAAGATTATGCATATATTAAAATTATACAGCTATAAATGGTAAAAGTTTTTAAATATAATATATTTTGGTAAGTTTTTCTTTTACGAATTCACATCATAAAAAATTTCTTGAAAACTTTATAAACAAATGTGAAGACTTTCAGAATGAATTAACTACAAGGATAATATAATTTAAATTTAATTGATGCTTTTTTGATTTAGTATAATGGACCATTAATATAAAATAATTATTTTTAACAAAATGATCAACTAATATGGAATGGAGAAAGTAGATTATAAAATCGAAAAAGGTACAAATATACCCTCGAACTTTGATAAATGGTACAAATATACCTTTATCACTAATGGAGGAACACGATTGTGACACGTGTCCCGTCGTTAGTGATAAGAGTATATTTGTACCTTTTCATTTAACAGCAAGGGTATATTTGTACCCAAAGTATGACGGAGGGTATATTTGCGCCATTTATCAAAGTTCGAGGGTATATTTGTACTTTTGCCCTATATTAAAAGTGTGAAGGCATTAAAAAACTGGTTCAAACTTTTTGCTCTTCATTAAAATACTCTGCAATAGACAAAATCATCTTTTCACTTATTTCCTTCAATTATTATTTGATTATTTATGTAATATTTAAGACTTTAAAATCAACTAAAATTAATTATTAAATTTCCCTTATCTATATCTATAATTTATAATCTATATCTATATCTATAATCTATAATCTATCTATAATCTATAATATATTAAAAATGTGAAGATCCTTAGAAAAGTGATTTGAACTTTTTTGCCCTTCATTAAAGCACATCATAATAGACAAAATTGACTTTTCACTATTTTCTCAAATTATTAGTTAATTATTTTAATAATATTAACTATAATATTGAATCCTAAAATATATATGAAAAGAAAAAATTAAGAGTCCTAAAATATATGGTAATTAGTAAATATTACGGTTAGAAAAATTAGAGAAAAAAACTACTAAACTCCTAAGTTTTAGGAATCACATGTATATATGATTTTTTAATTTCTTTTTATAAAATAAGATAATGAAACCTATTTTATATTAAACAAAAAGCAAAGCAAAGTCTGAAAAAACTATAGAAAACGTACAGTATGTCTATTTGTAGTAATTTATTGTTGTTGGAATTCTTACTCTTCTAAAATTGGTAGTTATTTATGGTGGTGGGGAATATAAATTTACCATATTTAGATAATTTGAAAAGCTTTTGGATTAATATAAATTGACAATCTTTCTACAATAATACAATAGCATTTTC
>NW_025876029.1:0-1008 GCF_002878395.1 Capsicum annuum
GGTTAATTCAAAGCCATAAAGCTCCAGCTTCTCTAAGCATGGGAACTAATTCAATATTTACATGACTCTCCATTACTTTATCAACACCTTCTAAGTCCTTTCCTCTTATATACACTGCTGGCAACTCCCATGGTTCTTATCACTACTGTCACCTTCATTCATCTTTATTAGTTTTATCAACACAGAGGTTTTCTCCTCTTCATCCACCTTAAAAATCACGGGGTTAACCCCCAACGACACCAATAAGCTCTTCACTGAGGCACACATGCAACACTCGCTCGTTGATATAATGAGTATCGCATTTTCAGCTATTAGCTTGTCGAAACCTGTTATCGCCTTTCCTTTTCAACGATTACTTGGACGCCTTGGAGGCGTCCTTGATTCATCACTATTTGATCCGCCTGCTGTGGGTGTAACAGAGAATCTACCGGCATTTGTTCGATGCATGGTGTCAATGGGTGGGTGGTGGTGAGTGGGGATGATATGTGTGTGTGAGTAAGTGGAGACACAATACAATGGAATATATAGGTTGTTTCAAGTGAAAGGCTAACGTCAACTTTTGTCAACGTAGTACCAGTATTGTCACTACTGCGATTTGGATCCATGTAATCTAATTATGAACTATTTTTGGATTTTATTTGACTACATGTTTTCTTCATTTGACTATTTTCATCTATATTCCCTTAGTTTACTAAATAAATGGAGTTCTTTTTTTGGTTCTAAGTATTGTTTTACATAGTCAATTAGGTCATCAAGAGGTTATTTGATAGGTTGGTTAAGTATAATAACTGGGAAAAAGGTGCGAAAAATGCCTATACTTTGTTGAAATTTGCAATCACGCATCCTGAACTTTGCGGGGGTCCTATGACCTCCCTAGATTATTTTTTACCGTATTTAACCTGTATATATTTGGAATTTGGACTACTGTGGGTATTTGACGCTCATTGAGCGCGTGAGAAACAAAAATGTTTGACAAAGGGCAAATATATGTTAGTTAAATATGGTAAA
>NW_025876030.1:0-2167 GCF_002878395.1 Capsicum annuum
ATTTCGTTATACAAATTCTCTTGTGCTATTTGAATGATTTGGTGGTCGAAAGATTATGTTTCGAATGAAAGAACTGTAACACAATAATGTATGGCTAAGAATGTATGATTTGCAAGTCTTGGTATGACGATACCAAACAGATGAATGGTATAGCAGATTCATAACAGACTAAAAATATAGATTTTTACTCAGATTCTAAATTTAAAAAGATGCATGTTTAGAAAAGGTTAAAAATTATCTTAAAGAGAGTTAGATGGTTAGCCGTAGAAAGTATGAGTTGAAAGACTCAATGATAGAAACCTTGATTTACTGACACGGGGTTATGGTACCATGTTGTGTGGTTGTGTGTACCTCGATTTATGTCATCCCAATTTGGGACTATGGTTAGGAGCCATACTTTGTGGTCTTGTGCACTACCATGACATGGTGATTTGATTGGGGATCATGGCACCATGTTGTATGATCTTTCGTGTCTCCCCTTACTGATACTTCAATCCTTGCGGAAAACTTGGATTGGAGGCTTGGCCACTGAGTCAAGGACGGATTCCATATAGTCCATGGTATTACAGATTGTAGGGTGTACCATCTAACTCAGAAGTAACATAAAGTGTGGTTCATGATTACAAAGAAATCTTTCAATGTCGTTAAAGTATGCCTATGTGTTTTTCCTATATCATATGTAAACTATTTTTATGAATTGCTCTCACTTATGTTATATAAAAGCATGTTATTTTGAGTTACTCTACTTACCAGTACATTTGTATTAACCCCCTATATTTCAGGATCTAAGGCACAGTCCCGGGGTCCCGCTAAGCCGTAGATTAATCTATCAGAAGTTTGAAGTTGGTGAGACTCCCTTATTTTGGAAGGCCATGTATATGAAAAAATATTATTTAATTTCAGTTCATAGTCCGACTGGGAGCCTTGTCCCAATTTTTAGATAGATGTTGATTTTCAGTTAGTAAAGATTTCGCAAACTGGTGTAGTGTGTTTTGAATGTTAAGAACTTTTTTTGTATGCATCAGATGAGTTATGAGATTGATCATGTTTTTGTATGTTAATATTCTGCATTTCTTTACATTGTATGAACGTTGTGTATGATTACCAGATAGAAAAGGGCGCTCGAACCTTCATGGTTTGGGATGTCTGTCATGGCCAGGGTCTAGATTCGAGTTGTGACAAACTTAGTATCAGAGCATGGGTCATGATCCCAAGGTGTCCGTAAAATTGCATTGGGTAGAGTCCTATTTATGGGTGTGTAGCGCACCATACTTATAAGTAGGAGGCTACAACGCGTTTAGGAATGTTTCCCTTTCTTCATGTTCTAGTTTGTGCTATGGAGCCAGAATGTTCCTCTTTCATACTCTAGTTTATGATATGGCATCGTCCATAGATTAGTCAATAAGTTGTGGGAAGAGACTCATTGGGATGGAATAGAATTTAAAGGTAGTCTAATTGTATGCATGGGTAAGTAAATATGATGCAAGAAAGTAGGGTATGTTAATAGATGGTAATGGGTTATACTATAAGATTAAGATCGACTACCTTTATTATGTGACTTTAACCCCCTTGGTTATTTTTTCTCCAGTAGTTGTAAACTAGTACTACATGTGAGAAGGTATGTAGTAGATTTTGAGGTGTAGTAGTAATGTCGTGGATAGGATAAACTTATGGGCCATAGTTAAGTGAAATATGAGACTTAGGTTGATATTTCCATTCGATTGATTAGTATAGTATATGGCATGCCCCATATGATTGGTGTTGTTAGACAATTGGCTTGAACCATAGATGTGAGTGTAGTGGTAAGAATAGTAGCTTGAGATTGATGATATGTATTTTGTGGGAACGAACTTGTAGGCTTGATGTGAGGTGTGAAATAGCCTAGGTTAGAAACTTATGGAATAATGAGTGGTCAATTATGATGTATATGTATACATGAGAACAAGAGTAAAACGATGAATTGTGGTTGAATCATTAAGTGGATAAGAGCGCGAGTATATAGGAATAAGTTGAACCCCGAGGTAACGTGTTGTTAGATAAGGCATTAGGTGTACGGGTGTCACATGTACTTAGATTTCGTTCTTGAATATTGTAGTATGGAGAAGTCTGGGAAGTTTTTGTTTGGTGTTCTTTAGAGTAGAATTGAGGGGATATAGGTAGGCAATGT
>NW_025876031.1:0-2718 GCF_002878395.1 Capsicum annuum
TAGAATCTTAATTCAAATCTTCATGATTTGAACTTGAAAATTCACCCTATTATTCAGGAGGGCTCCTGACTTGTTATTTCTTCACCCTGTTCTTCAGGAGAGCTCCTGGTCTTATAATTTCTTCACCCTGTTCTTCAGGCGGACTCCTGGATTTGCAATTTCATCACCCTGTTCTTCAGGCGGGCTCCTGTATTTGCAATTTCTTCACCCTGTTCTTCAGGTGGGCGCTTGGACTCACAATTTCTTTACCCTGTTCTTCAGGCGGGCTCCTGGAGTTACAATTTCTTCACCCTGTTCTTCAGGCGGGCTCCTAGACTCAAAGCAAATAGCGAAACAGAAAAATAACATCCCATTCTTCAGGAGAGTCCTGAATATAAAATAAATTCTCATTCTTCAGGAGGGTCCTGAGCATAAAAATAAATTCCCATTCTTCAGGAGGGTCCTGTCCCATTCTTCAGGAGGGTCCTGAGCATAAAATAAATTTTCATTCTTCAGGAGGGTCCTGAGCATAAAATGAATTTCCATTCTTTAGGAGGCTCCTATCCCATTCTTTAGGAGGGTCCTGAACAAAAAATAAATTCCCATACAACACACATAAAATTTTTGCCCCAGTTTGTACTGGAAAAATTTATGTGTCACTGGATCTTAATATATCCCGCAAAGAATAAAGTTTACCATGACCGAAATCCAACATCGGATGTTGTAACCATGTTTCTTGCATTGAGAGAAGTATGAAATCGCATTCTTTATCTGAAAATAATTATTTCATCTCTATTCCAAACAAAGAAAAATTGTGAGTTTCTAAAACATGTGGTGGTTGGTTTGTGGCATTTGGCTTTCTAAGTGGCCGCTCTCGCACTTGCCATGCTCAACTCTTTTCCAAGCCATGATAATATTCATTCAATTGTCATACTTCTGACTCAGAATTCTAACTACTGAGATCCTCAACTCAAATCATATTTTTGTTGTATGATGCTTCTGAGTTTAGCTTCCAATACATCCCTTAGATTTTCACAAGTTTAAAATGGTCAAATCACAATCATCTTGAGTACCTTACTTTTACTTTGAAACGTTATCTCTGTGCATCGACCCTTTGTCTTGCTTTGTACCCTTAAAGGAGTTGGTAGCGAGTTTGAAGTCCTTTCTCACTCGACCTGACAAGAATTTGACTCAAAAGACAACAAAAAAATTTTGTTTGATGACAAGGACACAAAAAATAAAAAATTAAAATAAAACAAAAAGAAAAACACAATAGGCATCTCTTTTTCAAAACAAAGAGAAAACTTATCTGAAAATGGAAATTGATTCTGGTGATTATGACATGCATTTTGAATCAAACAACCAGATCTACCCACACCAATCATTACAACTTTTGTCCACTTATTGAGCTTGAAATTAAGTCAATCTTGAACTTGTGTTTTTCTTGATAACAACCTTTCTTCGGCTAGTGGCACCTCAATGGATTTTTGCCAATGAGCCTATCTCCTTTTTATTTCTGTCTTAGCTCACAGTCGTCTTATGGTACCCGAAAAGGTTTTCACCAATAAGACTCTCTCATTTTTATTTTTTATTTTTTTTATTTTTTTTTTAAATAAACACCCAAAATATGAAATATCATGCACTCATAACATGTTTAGCCTCGACATTCTCAAAGATTGATCCGAAAGTCTTTCTTTGAGTGTAACTTGGCTTTCGGATAGGGTTAGAAAGAAAGGTCGACATGAGGCTCAAAATTTTCACAATATTGAGTAAAACATTCAACTTTTAGGATCGATTCTTTTAAGAAAATAAACTTTTGCTCCAGTTTTCTTTCATTCTGGTTAATTTGAAATTTCTTTTGGTTGGACCGAACCTCGGAGTAGGGCTGCCTACGTATCTTGTCATAGCAAGAATCACGTCAAACGTAGTTCATGCAACACCATTCTTTTGCTTGATTTTGAATTTTTTTATTGATTTCTTCTTCTCCTTCTTTTTCTTCTTTTTTCAATTTTTTTTTTCATTTTTCTGACTTTAATTTGATTCCAAAAGAGGGGTACGAAGAAAAATAAAAGCTCAAAGGGTTAAGCAAAGGTTGATATATTATTCGAATAGTAGAACAAAATGCCTTCATCATTTCAATCTTTAAAAATGTTAGTACAAAACATACATAACATAATTGTACATGAATATCATACATAATATCTTTTAACTGAATCACCATTGACCGGCATTACTTCCATTTTTCCTTCTACATTAATCAGATATAATGCGCCATTAGATAATACTTTCTTCACCATGAATATTTCATGCCAATTAGGAGAAAATTTGCCTTTGGCTTCAATCTGATGGGGTAGGATGCATCTTAGTACTAACTGACCAACTTCAAAATGTCTGTGACGCTCCTTTTTGTTATATGCTTGTGCTATTCTCTTTTGATACAGTTGTCCATGACATACTGATATTAATCTTTTCTCATCAATCAAGCTTAATTTCTCTAAACGAGCCTTGACCCATTGGTCATCACCAATTTCAGCTTCCATAACTACTCAAAGAGATGGAATCTCAATCTCTGCAGGTATAACTGCTTCAGTTCCATATACTAACAAGTAAGGAGTTGCACCAATTGAAGTCCGAACTGTAGTACTATAACCAAAGAAAGCAAAAGGTAATTTTCATGTCATTGTCGGGAACATGCACCATCTTCCAAAGTATTCTCTTTAAGTTCTTATTAGCAGCTTC
>NW_025876032.1:0-1840 GCF_002878395.1 Capsicum annuum
AAATGCGCAAGTATATTCATCTATGTAGCACATATTACATCTTGCTACTTTTAATTAGATTCCTATTTGTATCTTTCTCTTCATGTTCTTCTTCTTCTGTTGTTGTCATGCTACTAAATTCGTCTTTTATATCTGTTTCGTATTTTTTTAATAATTCTATAGGTGTTAGTTTAGTTGTGGTTGTTGATGATGTTCCTTTTGTGGGTTTGTTAGTTCTTAATACTCTTTTACTATTTTCAGTTAGATTTAAAAACCATAATTTCACTGTTCCTATTAGTGTTCTTTCTATATATTCTGGTGCATCTATTACATTTATATTATTATCTAATAATTGTTTTGTCATATATCCTATCCATAATTGTATTATTTTTTCTGTATCTATTACACAATCTAAGTTTAAAAAGTTATAATTTTTATTAACTATTTGTTTTGGTGTCCATTTGTCATATTCATTCTTTAGATTATATCTTTTAAACTTATTCTTATAATATGTAGGTTTTCTTATTTCTTATGTTCTAGGTATTATATTTTCATCTTCTTTTTTATCAAGAGTGTTTATTTCCGTGTTTATATTTTCTAAGTTGTCTTCATTAATTACTTCTTGTTTTCCACCGATTCCTAAATTTTTTGTATTTGTTAAGATTTCTGTATATGTTTCACTATCTTCCGAATCATAATTATCTGTTTCTTCAACATCTATTGTATTGATTTCTAATTCCTTGGTTTCTATTTCTTTATTGTCTATTTCTATTTTTTTTTTAAATTGATTTATCTCATTTAATAATTTTTGTTCTTTATCTTTTTCTTCTTTTTCTTTTTGTTTTTTTTTTCAACAAGGCTTTTTAGCTTTTTTGTTTTTTTTTTTAATTCAGCAATTCTACTATTTTTAGTTTCTTCTATTTTTCGTATTTCTTCTGTAGTTTGTTGTTTTATTTTTTTATTTCCTTTTTTCTATCTATTTCTTTGTTTTCTTTTTCTATTCTCGCCATAGCTATCAATTTATCTTCTAATTTTAATTCTTCTTTTTCCAGCATTAAATATAAATATTCACCTATTTTCTTATATCTTCTTCCTAGATTAGAAAATACTATTTTTATTTTTAATCTTTCGTGATTTTCATATATTTTTCATCTACTATAAATTCTTCTTTGTTCATTTTATTGTAAATAGTTCATGTTGATATATATATATTCTAAACTATCTATTTGTGATTCTTAATTTGATATTTCATCTTTTTGTGCATTTATTGAGTTTTTACTAACTCCGGCAAATATATTATAATTTAGTCTTTCTATTCTTATTTTTAATTCTTTACGTTTTTTTTTAGAAATAATTTGTTTTAATTCTTTGTATTTTTGTACTTTATTAATTTAAACCATATTTATAATATTTTGGTGGGTATCTAAATCTGATTTTATCATAATTAGGTGGTATGTGTCTCATTCTTCTAGATTTTAAATGGATTATTAATTTTGCTTCAATACTAGATATTAAGGTAATTAGGTAGACTAATCTTTGTGGGTTTTCTTTTATTTTATTTAGACTTATATCTTCTGAATAATTTAAAATTAAAGATTCTTTAATTTTTCTAAAAACTTCTCTGTTTTTAAATGGTCTCCTCATAGTTAATCAATATAAATTAATCTCAAGTAAATCTAATCTAAATTTAAACATATATGCTACTTACACAATCAAATGTTCATATTACCCATGTGGTAAAAACTTGTAGTATTTATTTTTTATGCACTGTATAGTGTAGGAACTGCAAAATTAGCATATATATATATATATATATATATATATAATCGGGAGAATCACCTATATATACTCACTTCAAATG
>NW_025876033.1:0-1326 GCF_002878395.1 Capsicum annuum
TTATTAATTCATAACATATACATAAGCACCGTCGAGGCTAGTTCATTTACGTTGGTGAGTATGACACCTGTGACTTAATTTGAAGGAAAAGGGAAGACAATCGGCAGATCACTGCCTTAATTCAGTTTTTTTTGTTCCCACTCCACCACACGATTAACTTCCCTTCTTATTAATTCATAACATATATATGTGCACCGTCAAGGTTAGCTCGTTCACGTTAGTGAGTATGGCACTTGTAACTTAATTTGAAGGAAAAGTGAAGACAATAGGCAGATCACTGCCTTTATCGGTAGATCACTGCCTCATTTTAGTTCCTTTTGTTCCCACTCCGCCACACGATTAAATTCTCTTCTTATTAATTCCCAACATATACATAAGTACCTTCGTGTCATTTTTTTTTCTTGTTCTTGATTAATGTATTTGTATTGAATGGGGCTTATCTTTGGCTTTGAGTGAACGTTAGTGCATCCATGAGGTTCCTATTAGTCTAGATTATCAAACGTCATTCTTTAAAAATCATGTCCTTTTGCAAATCATAGAAAACAGAGAATGTTGTTTGCCAATTATGCTGAAAATTGTACATTAGTTGGTGTTATGCAGATAAATTTTGTATATTAGTTGGTGTTATGCAGTTAAAGTACTGTGCTTCTTGTGTGTCTCTGCATTTTATTTTGTTTGCACTTACTCTATATTGTGGAAGCTGGTGCCATTGCAGTTAGACGTGTACGTAAAGAAGATTTGCGCCATGTTGCCAAGGCAACTGGCGCAACTGTGGTATGTTCACTAGACTGGTTTGGAAATTTTCTTCTGCTTTTCTTTTTTTCTTGGTTCATGGCTGTTGACATTCAATTTTCGCTCTTCGTGCCTAAAATTAACATCTTCAGGCTTTTTGTTCATTAAAGGGCACAAAGCATAATTTTCACATCTTTTTTATAATTATTTAATAAATTATTGATAATTATCCTTTCTTTAGGGTTTTAATCAATTTTTTGTCATATTTTTATTTCTTATAATTTATTAATAATTTTTCTAATTTTAGGATTTTTATCAATTCATTATCGTTCATAACATTTTACAATCACCCGCACACGTGCACGACATGACATTATATATATATATATATATATACATTTTACAGTATTTTAAAATTAATTATATTTTAATAATTTTAATATTCTTTACATTTTTTCATTCAACATCTATATTTTACAGTCCGCAAATGCTGAGTCGGATCAATTATTTTTGTGCAGTATAATAATTCGATGTCTTATCACATCCGACAACAACTACACAATAATGTCTTGTCACGTCCGACAATGACCACTC
>NW_025876034.1:0-2163 GCF_002878395.1 Capsicum annuum
GAACATACCAGAATTCTCCATTAGTTTTCCTTGTTGACAGACATTAGCGGAAGCACCGAATTGTTTCTCTCTCTTTACCTTATATTTCAGAATAGTGTTTGATGGAGCCTATTCTTCTTTTGGCAGAGAGAGGGCCCCTTTTATAATATAGGGAATTGAATAGTCAGTTATGTTTTCACGTTCCATCAACGTGATTAGTGGATACAATAGTTATCCACTAATAGTCAGTAATTATCCTATTAATTAGGACTCAGTAATTATCCTACTAACAGATTAGTCAGTAGTTTAATCCTACTAGGCAACTCCCCATACAGGTTTGGGATTTAACTTATTCAATTATTATTAAACCAGTAAATAAATTAATTATATGGGCCATAGAAATTTACATTCTCCCACTTGGCACACACGATGTTAATTTAGTGGTTTAATATATGCATGAATCATGTGCACAATTAACGTTGAATCCAACATCATTTGTCATCATTAAATAAATGAACTAAAATGAGTCATGGCGGTTGTACGTCACTTTACTTGACATAGTTTCTTCCATGTAATACAATATTAGTCTATTACCTAACATAATCTTTCAAATACATAATGGGTCCAACAATAATACTTAGAATACTTTATCTAAGTCAGAACCTATCATCATCATTCACAATATTATGTATACAAGAGAAAACAGGTAACAACAGAAACATATATAATTTGAGCTCAAAATGTCAATTACATAAACATAATAAAGTCTTTACAAGTAATCATTCATTGCTATCAATAAGACCCATCCTTTCAACATGTTCAACAAATGTTTCGGGTGGTAATCCTTTCGTCAAAGGATCAACAATCATAAGCTTAGTGCTAATATGTTCAATTGACACTTTATGTTTCTGGACTTCTTCTTTAACCGAAAGGTATTTCAATTCCATATGCTTAGCACCTTTCGAATACTTATCGTTCTTAGAGAAAAAAAACTGCGGCAGTATTATCACAATAAATTTTCAGTGTCCTGGCTCTATTATCGACTAGTCCAAGTCCTGAAATAAAGTTTCGCAGCCAATTAGCCTGGACTGTGGCCTCAAAGCATGCCACATACTCAGCTTCCATAGTGGATGCAGCTATAACAGACTGCTTCACACTCCTCCATGATATTGCTCCTCTAGTTAACAGAAACAAATATCCAAATGTGAAATTTCTTGTATCCACACAACCAGCATAATCTGAATCTGAATATCCAATCACATCTAGATGATCAGATCTTTTATAAGTGAGCATATGATCTTTCGTTCCTTGTAAGTATCGCAACACGTTCTTTATATCCTTTCAGTGATCCAGTCCGGGATTACTTTGATATCAGCCCAACATACCAACAGCAAAACTGATGTCTGGCCTTGTACATGTTTGGGCATACATAAGACTCCCAACTATTGATGCATAAGGAATATCTTTTATTTGTTTTCGTTCCAAGTCATTCTTTGAAAATTGATTGAGACTAAACTTATCTCCTTTCTGAATTGAAACGAGACTAGATGAATATTTTTCCATTCTAAATCTCTCAAATACTTTATTAATATAGATTTTCTGAGACAATCCCAACAATTCTTGTAATTTATCTCAAAATATTTCTATTCCAATCACATAAGATGCCTCACCCATATCTTTTATTTCAAAGTTGTTAGAGAGATATTTCTTGGTATCATGCAACGAACCAAGATCATTAGTATCAAGCAAGATGTCATCAACATACAAGACTAACATAATAAACTTACTCTCACTGACCTTCAGATATATACACCGATCAATTTTTTTTTAATCCAAAAGTGACAGTCATTTCATTAAACTTAAGATACCATTGTAGAAAAGCTTGCTTAAGTTCGTATATTGATTTCTTAAGTTTACAAGCCATGTGTTCCTTTCCTTTAATAGAAAACCCATCAGGTTGATTCATATAAAGTTCTTCCACTAAATTTCCATTTAGAAAGGTCGTTTTCACATCTATTTGATGTAGCTCTAAGTCATAATGAGCTACCAAAGCCAGTATAATTATGAGGGAATCTTTTCTAGAGATAGGTGAAAACATCTCTTTATAATCAATTCCATCCTTTTGAGTGAAACCTTTGGCAACAAGTCTGTCCTTGTGACGTTCGATATTGCCAGTTAAGTCGC
>NW_025876035.1:0-1295 GCF_002878395.1 Capsicum annuum
CACCTTTTTCTTTTTTCTTTAATCAAATAAAAACAAACATTTTTATCCTTACCCAATCATTGCCACACTGTCAAGCCCCCCGTGTCAGCACCACACGTGTGGCAGAGTGGGGGGTTGGGTGCATAAGTTTAAATGCGCACCAACTGCGTACTTCAAAATTTGTAGGCCATATTGCTGGCCGTGATTCATGTCATGAGTTGGGAGCAAAGAGTTAATATTATGGATCGACTTCTTTACAGCCCCATTTGATTAGACTTAGCTGTAACAAATCCATTAAAAGACCAATCATCAAAAGAAAAAAAAAAGGTTTAACAAAAAAGGATCTTTATTGTTACAAATGGACAAACATCCTTGATTGTGTAGGTCTTGTCAAGGGAGAAAAAAAGCATCTAATTGATTATTTTTGTTTTAAATAGTAGTTGAGAATTGACCTTTGTTTTATATGAAGTGAAGAAGGAGTACTTACTAATTGTATTCATTGAGTAGGATGGGACTTGAACAGTCAACTCGTATAAACGAGAGGATGGGTTTTGGATTTATGTGACGCATGGGTCAAATATCACTTACTGAAATTGATAGTACGTATATATAGGTAGGGCAATTGCTAATTAATTAGTTATATTATGTGTTTGATTTCGAGACATGTATTCCCACAATATCAATTTGGATCTTGCAAGCCTGGCCAGTTACGTACTTTGACGATAAGCATGAGCTAGCCTAATTGAAAGGCGGAGTTAGAATTTTGATTTTATAAATCTATATTTCAGAAAAGATAGCCTATTGAGTTTTGAATACATTTATTTTTAAGGATAAAATAAAGTTTGGATCAAAGTTATTGAGTTTTGTCGAATTCATAGGTCGTAAACAAGCTTGTAGCTCCACGCTGGCCTAACTATGTCCCACTTTATGTTAAGGGAGCATGTATTAATTCAACATTGCATGGTTCAATTATTCAGGTTATGCATAGGCTCTCTTTCTGTGCATGCATTTGGTGCACCAAATTAACGAGCTATATGTCTGACCATTTAGAGGGCAATAATTAAATTGACCATTCTCTTTATGTTAAGGGGGTATTAATTGCATGCATGGCTCAATATAAGACTCCGACAATGATTGATCATGCACGTCTAACCATTTTCAATACGAAACCCCTTAAGAGGATTAAACATCACAACCAAAGCATGGTAAGAAAAGATACGAGCTTAGATTATTAAAATATTTATGTACGTTCCAAATACTATGGATTTAATGAGAGTCCATACACATATGCTCAATTATAAGTATGATAACTGATT
>NW_025876036.1:0-1030 GCF_002878395.1 Capsicum annuum
TCTTATATCTACAATTTCTATATCCTTAAGTATATACAAAACAAGTACTTTAAATTTATCTACCATTTCGTCAGATAAATAAGTATTCATTTTTCATATGATGCTTTTTTCAAAATATTCCCTTCAATCATACACATAACAAAATATGATCATTTTAGATTACTATATACTAGATTATTCATAAATAACATGTTCTTCGGTCACTATTAGCATGATAATTTGGATACTTTTCCCTTAAACAGTGCCTCTACTCTGGCTACTCCTCTATCACGGCTTTCTTGTCTCACCGATTTCACCTTTAGGATGGCATAGTTCTTTAGGAATTTTTCTCCTTTTCCACTTTGCTAATAAACTTCTTAACATGCTATTTTTCGAATAATTCTACTATAAAGTAACTAACATGAACTTATTTTATCATATCATGATTGTTAGGAATTTATGAATTTAGCTATTCATAATCACAAATATAAATACCTGTTCTGGTAAATTTGATAATTCTAGATTTTCCATAGCTGTTTGATGATTCATCATTTTTTCTTGGAAATATACCTGTTTTTATTAAATAATTCAAAAGTTTTTTGTGTACAAGAGAGGGTTTTTCTTCAACTCATGAAGACTTACCCTTCATCTGAGCAAATGCACATCTATTTATAACCTAAAAATGAAAACGTGTATACTATTTTACTTTACACCTGTCCTAATATAATTCTACAAAAACTGCTTTACAAAAAGTAGAAATCAAAAAGTCTTAAAGACTATTAAGACTAGTAATCATAGGTGCCAAAAAGTCAAGAGTAATAATGGCACTCTAATAATGCTATACATTTTACGTAAAAATAAGTTAAGAAAAACTAAGTATTCTTCCATATGTCGCTTTCTAACTTGTCTCCTTTGTATTTTATTTCTCTATTATTGATCTGTTGTTATTTTCTTCTTGTCGTATCTGCTATTTTTTTTTTATCTTCTTGCTATTGTAGCATCACATCTGGAATAAAGTTGTGTCTTCCACTACATCTGCTGCATATGTGGT
>NW_025876037.1:0-5888 GCF_002878395.1 Capsicum annuum
AGAGTTCCTTTTAAAATCTCTTTTCTGGCGTGGAGGATGATTAAAAGGAGATTACCTTTTAATGACGTCATCATTAAATTCAATATTAACTCACAAAGTGATTGCTTTTGTTGTAGGATTGTATAAAATGATACTATGCATCATGTTTTTGGCAAGGTGACACAGCAAAGCACATAAGGAATAGCATGGAAAATCCCTTTGGAATTCAACATGTAAATCAACCAATTGTCGATATCTTTAACACTTGGTGGAGTGTAAGACCAGAGAATGATATCCATAAAATTTTATTGAAGATCACTCCTAGTATCATTTGTTGGGAAATTTGGAAACAATGGTGTTCTTGTAAATTTGCAGGCCAAAGACACTTCTGCTACAGTAAGATGATTTATCAAGCTTTTGGTCTTATCAAATCTATAATGATGAAATATTTCAAAGACTTACAAGACATCAATCACTGGCCAACTCTGTGTCTCACAATAAAGAAGCTCAGGCCAAGATTTTTGAGTAAAAAGGTGCCAAGATTCTATTAATAAATTCAATAACTAGAATTGTTTTTCCATAAGAGAAAAGATAAATTTTTGATAGAATTAAGCTATCTTAAAATACATTTTAAATACTAGAAAGAGATCACTTCTATTTGGACTCCGTTGGTGGCAACTTGTAACGAAACATTGGACAATTTGGGATTTTAAGAAGCCAAGTCTCGACGCAGCCATAATGAAAACTTTGGGTGCAAGGCAAGATGTATGGTTCTGATCCAGGTGAGTAACTCTCCTTGCATAGCACACACTCGTCTGTCCATTCATTTTCTGGAAGATGAACTCTTTGCAAAGACTGCATTATTGATCTTACTGCAGGCAGCGACATGAATTCTCTCCTAGCTTGCTCAGTTAAAGTCTGTACTAATTCCCTTTCATAATTCTCATCAAAATGCATGCACCAACAATTTATTGTGTTCCTCACAACACCTTTTATATCCCCTTCATGGGCTTCAATCCATTGTAATTTTTCATACAAAGATGGTTCGTGTGATTGTCCCAATCCCTTGATTGCTTTATAAGTAACTCTCCAAACTATTTCTCCAATCTCATCATATTGGTTTTTAAAAATTATGGATTTGGTAAGTTCAAATTCTTGAGGAGATACATAAAGTTTCTCAACAATTATCAGGCTCACATAAGCTGTACCATCATCTTGCAAAGGAGGTGCAAGGTTCTGTGTGGTACAAGCATACTCCAAAATTTGTTTGATTAAATCATGTTTGCTTTTCAATATTTTCTCAAGACCATCCCACTTAATTCTTTCTAGTGGACAATGAAAGATAGTTTCCGAAGGCAGCACTGTGTCAACAATATCCCATGAAAATGAGTTGTACTTCCCATTCCACTTAGTATAAAAGGGGTACTCTTCGATATTGTTGTCAAAACAAGTGTAAGAAAACTTGACAAGTAGATCAATCTCCAAGTTAAAATTGTTGCCTGAAATATTGACTGAACAAGGAAGAGTACTTCTAGCATTAGGAAATTGGGGGAACACATGAATTTGACTGGTAGATGTGGATGACTCCATTATCTGATGAAACTAATCAAGCGTAAATATTGAAGTTTGCAACTAGATTCATAAGTATATATACAGAAAAAGAGAAAGTGTTTTCCCTTTTTGTGTAGGATTAGGACTTGCACTTTGATTCCTAGCTGTTACCAAATATTTACGCGTGAAATAGTTTATCAAATATATATGGATAAAGATAAAGAAAAATTTACCATATATGGTATCTTCATTACCACAAAAATCCATTTAAATACATTATATGATTATATTTCTAACCAATTAGATTAATTATACTAGTCAACTATACGTGCTTTGAACGTGTGTCTCATGTTAATCAATAAAACTATACATAAATGAAAATTTTAATGAATTAAAAATTTTTTTGCTCACCAAAGAAAAAGATGTAGAGGAAAATTAAGCCACAATTAATGGAGCATTTATTGTACATACTAGAGGAACAGGGCCCGTGTCAGCACGGGCCCAACATTATGATGTTTATTTGTCTTTTCAATCTTGATATATTTAAATAAATTTTTTTAATAAAAGGATTGCATATATTTTCTAGGATTCATCCGGAATCTAGCATTAGTTCAACATATGTTATTTTAATACGTATTTAGATAATTTAAGTTGTTAACTATTTTAATATATAATAGTTTTTTTTGTAATTTTTAAATTAATATACATTACTTTTCTTGTCCAAATTATTGAGGCATTGATAATCAATTATATTATGAAAATAATTTAAGTTTTAAATTATTGTGACTTATAATACTTTTTTTCTATTCCAATTTCAGTGACACTAATATAATTTCAAGAGTCGACCAAATATTTTATATCTTTTAAATTTTTTAAGTAGTTAATTATTGTGATTTCTAGTATTTTTCATGTAATTTTTTTGAAATATATAATATATTAAATTATTTTTAGATATTTTAAATTGTTAACAATTGTAATTTATAATACTTTTTATGTAATTTTTGAATAATATATGCTACTCTCCTTGTCCTAAATTTTTTGTCGATGACAGCCAATTATATTTTAAAAATAATTTAAATTTTTGATCATTGTGATTTATAATATTTTTTCTATCTCAAATTATGTGGCACAATGCTTAAATGGCCATAATAATTAAGTAGGGGTGATATAGTAAAATCACAACCGAAGCAGCTGAAGTAGAAATCAGTCAATTTTTTAAAATTTTTTTTGTTAATTATTGTTATTTATAGTACTTTATATTTTATTTTCAAATAATATATATTGCTTGATATCTTTTTCTATCCTGTCCCAATTTAAGTGGCACTAATATAATTTTGATAGTCAATTAAATATTTTATGTTGACATATCATTTTGTTATTCTTATTTTTCTAATACATAACTTACTTATAATAAGGAGTGATATAGTAAAACCATCATTCGAAAGACAAAAATTTGATTTAAAACATTAAGAGTTAATTTCGTATTTTCTGTCTATTTCATTTTTCATTAAATATTATTTATTTTCTTAATACCTAGATGATTCATATTAATTGATTAAGAGCGATTAATAATGTTATTACTATAAAAATTAATATAATTTTATCATATCCAAAAGTAATCATCGATAATTCACCGGAATAGTATATTAACTAAATATGGGATGCAATATTTGCATATGCAAAATGTGATATTATTAAACATTATTAGATAGTGCATTATATTTATCTTTCATAATAATAAAATTTTACTATATATTTTTCTTTATTTCTTTTTAACTTGATACATATTGACCCAACATAAATACTCAGAAAATATTCATTAGAAATTTATTTTATTAAATTAAATTTATTAATTTTGTAATTTAAATATTTAAAGTTAAGTTTAAATATTAGTATTTCTATATAAGGAAAAAGTAATTTAAAATTTAAATTTTCCAAATTAAATAATTAAATAAAAAGATTTTTTTTATATAAAAGTCAATTAAAACAATAAAATTGATTTACTTTAAATATTTAGTTTTAGTTAATTTAGATAATTTTTTATTTTGTGATAATTTATACTGCACCGATAAAATTTTGAGAGTTGAATAGAACTTTTACCTATTTTTGAAAAAGTATTTTAACTTGTTAATTATTGTGGTTTATAATGATCTACATTCTACGATATGAGATATTTGGCAGAGATTAAGGTTATAAGGTAATAAAGTTGTTTACTAATATAAGGTCATAAGGTTAAACGGTTGTCGTTAAGGTCATAAGGTTATAAGGTTGTTTACTAATATAAGGTTGTTAACGGTGGTTATAAGGTTAAATGGTGCCGTTAAGGTTATAAGATTGTTTACTAATATAAGGTAAAACGGTGGCCGTTAAGGTTGTAAGGTTCTTTACTAATATAAGGTTATAAGGTTAAACGGTGGCCTTAAGGTTATAAGGTTATTTACTAGTTAAACGATGGTCATTAAGGTTATAAGGTTGTTTACTAATATAAGGTTATTTACTTAACGTTGGTTATAAGGTTAAACGGTGATCGTTAAGGTTATAAGGTTGTTTGCTAATCTAAGGTTATAAGGTTAAGCGGTGGCCGTTAAGGTTATAAGGTTGTTTACTTAATGGTGGTTATAAGGTTAAACGGTGGCCTCTAAGATTATAAGGTTAAACGGTGGCCGTTAAGGTTATACGGTTGTTTACTAATATAAGGTTATAAGGTTATACGGTGGTCGTTAAGGTTATAAGGTTGTTTACTAATATAAGTTTGTTTACTTAACGGTGGTTATAAGGTTAAACGTTGGTCGTTAAGGTTATAAGGTTATAAGGTTAAACGGTGGCCGTTAAGGTTATAAGGTTATTAGGTTAAATGGTGGTCGTTAAGGTTATAAGGTTGTTTACTAATATAAGTTTATAAGGTTAAACAGTGGTCGTTAAGGTTATAAGGATGTTTACTAATATAAGGTTATAAGGTTAAAAGTTGGCTGTTAAGGTCATAAGGTTGTTTACTAATATAAGGTTGTTTACTTAACGCTAGTTATAAGGTTAAACGGTGGTTGTTAAGGTTATAAGGTTGTTTAATAATATAGGGTTATAAGGTTAAACGGTGGTCGTTAAGGTTATAAGGTGGTTTACTAATATAAGGTTGTTTACTTAACGGTGGCCGTTAAGTTTTACGTATAGATTAGGCTTTAATCGGTGGCCATATAGATTAGCAGGTTGGTCTCGCAAATAAAACTATAACCTTTATGCAACAGGAAGAGAATACACATGGTCTCAACAAATCTTCAAATGTAAGATCTACCACTTTCAACTCCAGAAACAAAGTGTAAAACAAAATAGTGCTAACCCGGGGTCTTCTTCTTGTCTAAGAGCACTTTCAACTTCAGAGTCATCAGTGTGGTTGCGAAACCAATCCTGAAAATATTGATAAATGTTATGTCTAAAGAATTAAAGAAATCCAAACAACAAAATTTCTTATAAGACAAATGATTTTACACTCAGGCGACCAACAAAAATATGAATGACAGAAGCACCAGCTTAAGCAGCAGCAGCAGCGTGATTGTTAGGAATCAAAGACCCAAAAATGATTTCCTGAATAATCTTTGGCATAATAGAGTTCCTTTTAAAATCTCTTTTCTGGCGTGGAGGATATTTAAAAAGAGATTACCTTTTAATGACATCATCATTAAATTCAATATTAACTCACAAAGTGATTGTTTTAGTTGTAGGATTGTATAAAATGATACTATGCATCATGTTTTTGGCAAGGTGACGCAGCAAAGCACATATGGACTAGCATGGGAAATCCCTTTGGAAATCAACATATAAATCAACCAATTGTTGACATCTTTAACACTTGGTGGAGTGTAAGACCAGAGAATGATATCCATAAAATTTTATTGAAGATCACTCCTAGTATCATTTGTTGTGAAATTTGGAAACAATGGTGTTCTTGTAAATTTGGAGTCCAAAGACACTTCTGCTACAGTAAGATGATTTATCAAGCTTTTGGTCTTATCAAATCTGTAATGATGAAATATTTTAACGACTTGCAAGACATCAATCACTAGCCAACTCTGTGGCCTCTAAGGTTATAAGGTTAACCGGTGGCCTCTATGGTTATAAGGTTATAAGGTTAAACGGTGGCCGTTAAGGTTATACGGTTGTTTACTAATATAAGGTTATAAGGTTAAACGGTGGTCGTTAAGGTTATAAGGTTGTTTACTAATATAAGTTTATTTACTTAACGGTGGTTATAAGGTTAAACGTTGGCCATTAAGGTTATAAGGTTATAAGGTTATTAGGTTAAACGATGGTTGTTAAGGTTATAAGGTTGTTTACTAATATAAGGTTACAAGGTTAAACGGTGG
>NW_025876038.1:0-2990 GCF_002878395.1 Capsicum annuum
TACACTTTCTGGGCAACAATCGAATCACCCACTGGGGTAGAAACTAGGATAGGCTCAGGAATAATCTCAGGACTCATTTAAAAATTCACAGCAATCAAAGGTGTAACATATGAGAAACTGGATCTAGGATCCAACAAAGCATACACATCAAACTAAAATATATGAAGCATACCAATAACAACATCGGGAGAGTCCTCCTATTCCTAGTGGGACAGTAAAGCATAGAATCTATTCTAGCGCTGCCCGCCAGCATTGCTAGAAGAGGCGCCCTGAGCTGGGGCTGCGTGAGTCACTGGAACTGGAGCACTAACAGTCTGAGTTTGGATCTGAGGGCGATAGTCACAACGCCCTTGTCTATCTTGTGGATAATCTATAATTCTGTGACCCATGTCACCGCACCAAAAATAACCCCTCTTCTCACCCCAACACTCACCCTAATGAGCCCTACCATACTTAGAACACAGGGGACGATTTGGCTTACTGCCAGCCCTGTACTGGGACCTGGATACATATGACCTGCTACCTTGCTCCTGCCTTCCTCTAGGAATGGGAGCACTAGCAGATGACGGTGCTGGCATAGACGAACAATCCTAATACTGAGGGTGACTCCCTCCATGCGATCTAGTCTGACCCTATCCGTGCTGCTCGGACCTATCTCTCTTATTCTCTCTTATTCTATCTCTCTCTTTAATCTTATCTGCCTCAATCTGTTGGGCATGAGTCATCAACCTAGAAAGATTCATCTTACTATTTAGCGTAGCAGACCTATACTCCTTAACCACATAACTAGACACTCCAGTCATAAACTTACTCATACTAGCCCGATTATCAGCCACTAAGTCAGGAGCATACTTGGCCAACTGATTGAACTTTAGAGAGTACCCCCTAACAATCATAGAGCCCTGTCGCAGGTTCATGAACTCTTATACCTTCTCCTCCCTTATCTCCAAAGGGAAAAACTTATCCAGGAATGCATCCTGGAACTCTTGCCAAGTTGTAGGGATAGCTCCCTCACCTCTACCTTTTCTCCAAGCAACAACCCATTCATAAGCAAAGTCTTTCAACCTATACGCAGCCAACTCCATACTATGTTCCTCAGATACATACATCACCTGAGTAATCTTCCGCACCTCCTCTAAAAACAACCGTGGATCCTTATTAGACTTGGACCCATAGAATTTCGGTGGATTCATCCGCATAAAGTCACGGATCCTGGCAGCAGCTGAATCACTTCTCTGCTGCTGTGGAGCCGAGGCTAGGTTGGCCTGAACATTTGGAGTAACAGCTTGGGCCAGCACCTAAAAGGTTGCCCAAAATTTAGCATGAGACACGTTTTCATTCAATGGGTCAGTGGGTTGAGGTTGATGACCATCATTATTTCTTCTCGCTCGACGTGGAGGCATATTTTAAAAGAGAAAAGCATGAATCAATAGTAGAGAGAGACACTTTAAGCACGATAGACTTCTAAAAGAAAGAATCACACTTTTTCCTAAAACGTCTTGTAGCCTTTTGCTCATAGATGTGGCACGCTACACACCGGTGATCAAGACTCTACTTAACGCGGCTTGTCAGACTCCCTAGGACACCTTAAAACCTTAGGCTCTGATACCTAGTTTGTAACGCCCCAGAAAATGGGTCCCGGAGCGTCACACGGTGCTTGAGGCTATGAGTAGCCCCAAGCTAACCCTTTGAACCATTTTTATTCAGTTCAACACAAATCAACGGGGTTTCCATAAATAACCCTCAAAAATCAACAGAGTAATCATCATCTAAGAATAAAAGAATTTCAGAAAGATAACAAAATATGACTTATTAGTCAACTCCCAATATCTATACTAGTCTAATAAGACTCTAAGAAATTCAATAAAACTAGCGAACCATTGAGACATGCCTCAACTAACTCATACTCAGTTATCAAATGTAAACAATTTCGTAAAACCAACATCAGACATCACGTCCTCAGAACTTGAGGACTCACCACGACAGAGGATGTACAACAACGTGCCTAAAGAATCACTGTCAAACCTAAAACTTAGCACCTGAACCTACATTCTGAGAAAATGTAGCTCACATCTGAAGATGTGGGTCAGTACCATAGAGAAGAACCGAGTATATAGGGTGTATGCAGTTTTATAAACATCATCATCGTAAATATTTATAAGAAATATGCAGGATGTATGAAAGACTCACATAGCCTAAAGAAAATCATCATAATCATGAGAGGATGAAATAAGTACAATAACACATGTGAGTCATCATATAATTTGTCAATCACATTCAGTTCATCAAGAATATCAATTCTCATAATGTAAATATCATTTAAATCTTTCGAAAGAATAACTTTCACAATTCCACTTTCAAATCACTTCACCATTCTCCATAGACACGAGGAAACACACACACACTGGGAGATCCTATAGCCGACATAAACCATATGAGCTACATGGAGTCTAACGTACAACCCACGTTGGGGAGAACCGTCCTATCCTTTCCATCAGAGTAGGACTATCGATATCAAATCCACACAAACTAGTGATCACTCTATAAATCAGCCTCAGGCTGACTCCTATGGGGCACGTAGTTCTAGGAAAGTAAGGTTGCTTTATACCTCCTACTCGATGCTAAATATTTCTCCCAGAATTAGCTCATACCATTTCAAAGATAATCCACAACAAAACAATTTCAGTAATATATAAATATACATCAGCAGCCATCATGCTTCCCATCTATAAAAATCAACCACGTTATGAATTTCTTTCACACTCGAGTTTGAAACAACTCCATTAAGACCAAAAGGTCAAATCATTTAAAATATCTCAAATATTAAACATCAACATGCTTATAACATACACTTTCTAAAAAAACACAATTTCCAATGGGGATTCACAACCCAACTATCAAAATCATGATAAATATCGTTCAAGATTCATGCTTTATATCTCCACACATGTAAATTAATCTTTCAAAATCATAAACATCAAGATTTCATA
>NW_025876039.1:0-1266 GCF_002878395.1 Capsicum annuum
AAATCTTTTTTCAAAATTGTAATTAATATCATTTTCACAAGATAATGCCTAGGTGAAATGTATCCATTATTTTTTTCTCCAAATTAAACATAAGTGTGGATGTGAATTTTCAAAATTGTAATTAATATCATTTTCAAAAGATGACTTTTTTATTATTTGCTAAAATTAGTTAAGCAATGAGATAAATGAGAAATTAAGATATCAATTCATATTTAATGAAATGAAAGCTTGTTGTCATTATCCACTAGTTGCTAATTTCAAGAAACTGTGCACAAAAAAAGAAAAAATTGAAATAGTGTTAAATGAGTTTATTAAATTTATTATCAATTTTGAATAATTAATAATTGAAAATTTAAATTTAGAGAAAATGCACTGTTTCCACCCTAAACTATACACGAATTGCTGAGACCCACCCAAACTTTAAGAGGGTCTATTACCTCTAAACTAATTAAAATCGTATTTTGGCAATCATAGTGCCTACGTGGCACATACATGACATATACGTGTGCCTACGTGGACCTTCAGTGTGTTGATTCACGCAGTGTGCTACGTATGTGTCACATAGGCCTTAAGATTGTCAAAAATACGATTTTAATTAGTCAGGGGTGTAATAGAACCCTCTTTAAATTAGAGTGTGTTTCAGCAATTTCGTTTATAGTTCAGGATGAAAATAGTGCATTTTTTCTATTATTTTAAAATAAAGTTGTATAACACTTCCAAAAAGAAAGGATATAATTTTAATTTATTCCCAAAAGATGCCAAGTTTTTTTTTTTTTTTTTGTGACATTAACATGTTGGGTAAGTGTTTTTGTCAACTACTTAAACCAATGGACAAAATGCAAAGCATTTGTCTTCATGTGATTAAGACATGATTAAGCACAACTAATTAGTGAAAGCAACAACTAACAAGTGTCGCGATGGAGTAGTAAGTACTCCTTCATCATTAATAAAAAGATTCAAATTTGAGATCTAATACGGCGTCGCTTTTGTTAAGGATCGCGTGACGCTTCAATGTGAGATTTTTCGTTGTGAATTTCGAATTGAGATAAGCATCCAATACCTCCCAAAACTATGGTCAAAGTTGCTACGACACACTCCAACTTCACGAGATTGTATTACCCCTCTGAACTCAGTTTTAACGTACTTTTGTCACTCTTTTGTGCTGACGTGACACCTTTATTTACATAAAAAAAATAAGACCCGCATCAAAGGTGTCACATCAGCCAATGTCATATTCATACACTTAATCGATCGTAGAACGCATTA
>NW_025876040.1:0-2000 GCF_002878395.1 Capsicum annuum
CGTGTACTATAGCACACCACAGATTAAGCCAAAAAATTTCTTGTTTATGCCATTTCGCCCGTTTATCCTCCAAAATAGCTACAAAATTTAAACGGACCACACTAGTATGATCCCCAACCTCCCTGGCACGTCCTGATTGATTTTCAGAATATAGCACGCCTAAACCCCATGACCACCCCAAAGCAAAGGCTATAGCACACCGATTTATCCCAAAAATGCCTTGTTCTCGCTGTTTTGCCCATTTGTGCAAACAAATGGCCACGAAAATTCAAACGAACCATACTGGAATGATCCCCAATCTACCTGTCATGCCTTGGTCAATTTTCAACCTACATCATGCCCCAATCCCAGGACCACCCCCAAAATCATGGGCTATAGCATACCGATTGGGCCCAAGAATGCCCCGTTCGTGCTGTTTTGCTCGTTTGTCCAACTAAATGGTTACGAAAATTTAAACGAACCATACTGGGATAATTCCCAAACTCCTTGGCATTCCCTATTTGATTTTTGGCCTGCAGCATGCTCGAACCCTGGGCCCACCCCTAAAACCGTGGGCTATAGCATATCGATTTACCTCGAAAAATCCCCGTTCGCTCCATTTTGCCTGTTTGTCCACCCAAATGGTCACAAATATTTAAACGGAACATACTGGGATGATCACCAACCTTCCTGGCATGCCCCGGTAGACTTTTGGCCAACAGCACGCCCCAAACCCCGAGATCACCCCCAAAATCGTGGGCCATAACACATCGATTTGGCCTAAAAATACCCCATTAGTGCTGTTTCACTATTCATCCACCCAAATGGCCATAAAAATTTAAACGGACCACACTAGGATGATCCTAGATGTTTGTCCCACAGCACACCCGGACCCGAGCCTACACCCAAAATTATGGGCTATAGCACACCGATTTAGCTCGAAGATGCCATGTTCACACCATTTCACCTGTTTGTCAACCCAAATAGCAACGAAAATTTAAAATGACCACACTCGGATGATCTCCAACTTCCATGTCATGCCTCAGTCAATATTCAGCCCTCAACACATCCAAACCCCCAGACCATGTTGTAACCGTGGGCTTTAGCACATTGATTTGGCCAGAAAATGCCCTGTTCGCATCGTTTTGCCTGTTTGTCCACACAAATGGCCACGAAAATTTAAACAAATCACAATGTGAAGATGCCCAATGTCCCTAGCATGCCTAGGTCTATTTTTGGCTTATATCACGCCCATACCTAGGTCCCACCCCCAAAACCATGGGATATAGCACACCAATTTGGTACGAAAATACCCTGTTTGCGCCATTTTGCCCGTTTGTCCTCCAAATGGCCACAAAAATTTAAATGGACCACACTGAGATAATCCCCAACCTCCATCGAATTCCTCGATCAATTTTTGACACACAGCATGCCCGAGACCTGGGACCACCTCCAAAATCGTGAGCTATAGCACACCGATTTGGCCCGAATACTCCCTATTAGCGTTGTTTCACCAATTTGTCCACCCAAATGACCACAAAAATATAAACGGACCATACCGGGATGATCTCCAATCTCCCGGCATACCTCAGTTGATTTTTTGCCCAAACCACTCTCGGACCCCAAGCTCACCCCTAAAACTGTGGGCTATAGAACATCAATTTGGCCCAAAAATGACTCGTTTACACCATTTTTCCCGTTTGTCCACACAACTTGCTACGAATATTTAAACGGACCACAATGGGATGATCCCCAACCTCCTTAGCATACCCCAGTCCTTTTTGGCCCAAAGAACACCTAAAACCCGGACCCACCCCTAAAACCTTGGGCTATAGTACACTAATTTAGCCGTAAAATGCCCCATTTGTACCGTTTTGCCTATTTGTCCACCCAAATGGCAACAAAAATTTAAACAGACCATACTGGGATGATCCCTAACCTCCCTGGCACATCTTGGTTGATTTTCATCCCACAATACGCCCAGACCCAGAGCCCACCCCTAAAATCGTGGGCTATAGCAA
>NW_025876041.1:0-1852 GCF_002878395.1 Capsicum annuum
ATTTTCTGTGCAAAAGCTTGGATCCTCGCTATGTCCATATCTTTGTTCAAAGCGACAATAGTACAATCTCTAACCAGATATGGATCCCGTCTATCCATATATTTATGAACTCTGTCATCAATTGTAGCTATAATATTAGGAGCATATCTCGACAAGGAATTAAATCAGAGACTGTACTCCCTCATGCTCGATGAAGATTTAAAAACTGATCTGCACAGGCTTGACGAATCTTGAATGAAAGATAATGATCTAGAAATTCCTCTTTGAACTCTTTCTAAGTAGCTGGGGGTGCATCAATACCCCTAGATCATTTCCAGTCCTCGTACCAATATATAGCCTCTCCTTTAAATCTATACGCCGCTAACTCCACTGTCTCTCTACCCATTACATGCATAACATCTAAGGCCCTTTGAATTTGATCAATAAAGTCCTGTGGGTCCTCGTTAAGATCTGATCCAGTAAAAGTGGGAGGATCCATCTTAAGAAAATCCTGTGTTCAAAGGCTAGCCGCCCTATCTGTACCACTAGGACCCGAGTAGGAATGGCTTGCCCTTGAGCTTGCCCAACGACTATACGAGTCAAAAGTTGCACTGCATTTCTAAAATCTTGATCAACAACATTAATAGGTGGCTCTGTGGATATAGTTATTCTCTCCCTAATTTCTTTCGGAGTGGAAAAAGTTTCTGATGCATGCTCAGCTGGAGTCTCACTTTGATTAGCTGGTATAGTGGGTGACTTACTAGTAACCTCTCCGGCAGCCACATCTATTTTGTTACCGGTATTCTTACTTCTAGTAACCGGCATCATTACTATAATAAGAGAAACAAATGGATTCAGTGGTCAACTATGACTTCATATACAATATAGGCTCTATTGCACGATCTAAGACATGAAGAAAAGAAACAATTCCTAAATGTCCATAGCCTCCTATTTATAGATGTGATGCACGACACACCGATAAACAAGACTCTATGTAGACACGGCTTTGTAGACTCACTAGGATGAACTGCTCTGATACCACTTTTGGGCGGACTGGCACCCATAATTGAGGAGGCCCAGAAGAACCAGCTCATATACTTCCCATGCATACCTCTATGACAACTCAAAATTCGGACAACATCATGTCGCATATAAAAGGAAATAATCAACCTGTATAAGCTCGAGCACACATATATATGTATATACAATACTTGGCCATTGGAGCCATCACGTCTATTAACAAAACACCACCTTGACTGTACATTAGGTCTACAAAGCCTCTAGATAATACACAAAGTTTAACTAAGGTCAGGACATATCCCGCCATATAACTAACTTCTATACAATACCAAAAGTGACTGGATATGACACGAAAAGCCCCAAAGCAAACTGGATCTCACCAAAAATAGCTGGATATCCTGGCTTCTACTTGTGCGGTGTATGAGCTAAGGTACCTGTGCTTGCAGTATGAAATGTAGGTCCCCCATGGGGGACGTCAGTACAAAATATATACTGAGTATATAAAGCTGTAGATAATCACATATGATATAGAAGCTCAATAAAAATCAGAAATAAGTGAACAAATCATAATTGGAGTGGACCACACTTATTAGAACTTGTGACAACCTGTACATTGTATTTATTCAGTCACTTTACCTTCGTTCTTAACATCTTTGTAATTATTACTGTATTGTACTGTGACCATTAGGCTACCTCCAGTACATATCAACTGGGATCGACCCATGATAGGCTTATGCCCCTAGGATACCACCCATAAACACATAAATAGGGATCGACCCATGATAGGCTTATGCCCCTGGGATACTACCCGATAAGAGAGAACTTTTATCACTTAGTTTAATTAATTTTTGAG
>NW_025876042.1:0-1625 GCF_002878395.1 Capsicum annuum
AAGCATATGACTACTGGCAGGATCAACCAGGTAGCATTCCTCATCGATGCCGGCGTCGCATGAGCCCAGCCTGCCCGCGAGGGCGCAGACGGATTCAAGGCGAGCGCGACCGTCGTTTGCAAGGAGCATCGTACAGGGTAGATAGGAGTCGATCAAGGCCCCATGCCCACTGTGTCTACCGCATTCGAGAATCCCGACCGCCGCTCACGAACCACGGCATCGCACGATGAAGCGAGGGAGGCGTGGGACGCGAGGGCGGCCTTTTGATTCGCCCTACGCACGAAATGCGAGGGGCGAAAGGCGATCGATAAAACTTGATAATGCCTAGGCATTAGGTATGCAGCACAGGAAACCGACTTCGAGCAAGCCTGCATTGCGCTTGCCCCGCGACTGAGATGGCAGGCTGGTCAAGACGTCGCTGCTCGAGCAGGAATCCAACCTAACCGCACGTGCCGAACACAACTCACGCGCCGTGCGTCCAAATGCTCCGTCGATGCACGCCCAGCACCGGCCCCAACGCCCAGCAATAGATGCCGTGCGTTGCTGCCCATGCGGACGTTGCAAGGCTGAAGCAAGTACCACTTGACATGATAGCCCGCCCTTGGGGGGAGCAGGGGAGATGAAGGCACGCCGAGGCTCATGCGCGGGCGCCGCCCACGCCGGCCGCCAGCGCTCGCCGCGGATTGGGCTCCGCCGCATGCGTGCAACTCCTGGAGCTTGCCCGGAGAGCAGCATGCAGGACTCGCCGCACGCACAAAAGCACAACACCGATAAATGACACAAGCGCACAATGAAGCGCGGTCGACGTTACTACACGGGCACAGACGGCTCGCACGGACTAGCCATGCATGCTGCCATGCGCCCACGCTGCACGCCGACGTGGCCACTGAGCGCCTATGCCAACTAGCGATAGTCGCCTTGAAGTGCCTTCAACACCTCTACCCCCCATATATATGCTTAAAAAAAACCCAAAGGACAGGAGTAGACATGATTTCGCCAGAGAATCATCCCAGACATATGCGGACCCGAATTGCACGTTTTGATGTGAGACGGGGCCTATGCACTCACAAAAAGGTCGCGTAATCTGTAAATGATAATTTTTGTTGAGAAAATATGTTTTTTACAAATATCATTTATCAAAATTCAAAAAATAAGCAAAAATAAATCAAAAATAGAAATAATATTTATAAAAATATGAAAAAATTAGGAAAATAGTCTCAGCGCATGAACTAACCTTAAACCAATAATCGACTGCATATTTGTACGTATAACGTAATGATATAAAATATTTAAATTTAAGGATATTAAATGAAAATATGAAAAAAAATATAAAAATAACGTGGGGACATTAGAAAAATCGCCCGGAATGCAACAGCTAAGTAACAACCCCAAAATATGCATATTAGAATGAAGTAGCCTTAAACCAACAATTGAGTGCGTATTTGTACGAATAATGTAACGGTATAGAATATTTAAATTTAAGTATATTAAATAAAAATATGAAAAGAAGGCGACAGGACATTACGAAAACCGCCACGACATATGAGGTAACATTGAAATATATTTAAAATAAAAAATTAGAGCGGATATGTAGAAAAATGAGTATGCAGCGGTGAGGAAGATGA
>NW_025876043.1:0-1011 GCF_002878395.1 Capsicum annuum
TTTATTAGGTCGTGCTTTTAAAATAACTCCACATCCTAAATCACTTCCGTCTGTTTGAATGATTAGATAATCTGATTCTAATGGAATTTTTAGGTCTAGAATATTTTTAATTTTTTCTTTTATTTTTTGGATTAATTTAATATCTTCTATAGTGAAGTATTTCTGTCCTTTACTACCGGTCTTTGCGTATAATGGTCCTGCTATTTTTCCTAAATCTTGAATAAAATGTCTTGCATAATTTACTAATCCTAAAAACTTTTGTAAATATTTTGTCTTTTCTAATTTATCTGGCATTTCTCATACTTTCTTTGCAATGTGTGGTTGAAGTTTTACCTTTTCATTTCCTAAAGTTATTCCTAGAAAATTAATATAAGTCTTACATAATTCCAGTTTTTTTTTACTTATTATTATCCCATGTTTAACAAATAATCTAAAAATTATTTGTAAGTGTCCTAAGTGTTTTTGTATATTTTGACTGAACACCAAAATATCATCTACATATACTAATATAAAATATTTATACTCTCCAAATATATTATCCATCTTTCGTTGAAAAATGGGTAGAGCCGTCTTTAAACCAAACGGCATAACTAATCATTCAAAATGTCCACCTGGACATGTGAATGCAGTCCATTCTATGCTATCTGGGTGCATTTTGACTTGCCAGTATCCTGACTTACAGTTAAATTTACTATATACCTTTTTATTTTGAATTCTATTAATCAACTCACTTTTATCTGGTAGTTTATATGCATCTGTTCTGGTGTTATCATTTAATCTTTTATAGTTAATTACCATACGAGCTTTACCTCTTATTTGCTCACTATGGTTTCTTACCATAAAGGCGGTCGATCTATGTCTAGAAGTAGATCTTCTTATTACTTCTAATTGTAAAAGTTCCTTTATTTGTATATCAAATTCTTTAGTATCTTCATTATTTGCTTCTATAGGTGTTGCTTTTATAGTGTATTCTGAATTAATTATATCTAATTTACACATTATCTCGTTAGC
>NW_025876044.1:0-2806 GCF_002878395.1 Capsicum annuum
CAAATATTTAGAAGTTTTCCTTTTCTGTTCAATTATAAACGTATAATTAAAATAAAATTAGGCTAAAAATCTTAATTGCTATTGCTAATTTTATTAAATATTAAATCATATGTATTTAAATATATTTGATGTGGCATTTAAATTTTAAAAGAGATAAGTCTGAAATAGTAAATGTCTATTAGAATTCTTCAAATATGGATTTCGACTTTTAAGATAATGATTTTTTTTTTCTAAAAGGAAGGATAATGTATTTTAAATTCAAATACTTGATCTTTTAATTCAAATTTTTTTTTTACAATGTTATAATTTGATAATATACCATGTATTACTGCTGCTACTATTATTATTATTTATTTAATTTTGCAAACATTTCTATTTTTTAAATTAAAAACTTTATTACAATATTATTATCTTTATTTAATATTTGAATAAATTTTAAAACATTGAATGGAATAAGTTTATGAATAGTAAGAGTTCATTTAGAACTCTTAAATGTTACATTCCTAGTTTTAAGTCAGTGATAAACTTTTTGAAAAATCTAATATTTGTAAATTTAAGCAAGTCTATTTTTTAAAGTAAAAACTTTATTACAATATTATTATCTTTTGACTTAAAACTTCCATGTGGCTTATTCTTATTCTGCCACTTGGCCATGCTTCTTCCTCTGCTTTATAATATATATAGATGATTTATTAGTGTGGGTGAATTACTTAATTTTCTTATTGGATAAACCATTTATTCGTGTTGAGAGTTGTTGTACTTATACTTTTACCCCGAAGTATATAAAGTACACAAATTAACATTTAATCCTAATGTCTGACCCATAAACTCACTCAGCATTCTACCACTTCTTCTTGCTCTTTTATTTGGTGGTTCTCAAGTCTTTTTTGTTGTATTTTTCCTCGCTAATAGATATGTTAAGGTCCTCAACTCTTCGTATCTCCTTTCTTTCTATTCAATTCTCTTTTTTTAAATCTTTTGATTTCTTTTAAATCTTTTGATTTCTCATTATGTTTATCTATTTTTCTTTTTTTTTTTGGAGGGGTAATTTGTCGACATATGGTCCTCTTCGTCTTTTCTTCTTTTTTCTTTTCAACCTATATCTCGTAAAAATAGATATTGTTCTAAAAGACCGCTAGCTCAACTGTGATAGACCAAAATACAATTATGACAAATAAAATATAATAATTTTTTAAAAATATGATAATAACAACAGCGAGATAATGCATAATCGAAATAAAATAAACATCATATAATAACAAACATCAACAGTAAAGGACTTTACATATATAAGACTAATATTACGGCAGATACTTCTTCATATATGAGTAGATGTAGCAATACTTTTTGAAAAATCGATTTAGTTGATTAAACCAAGCCACTCCGGACTAATTTTAAGGTCTCTTTTAATAAAATCAATCATTTTTATATAAATTCATAATTGAGCCAAATAATTATGATGTTTTATTATTTTATAAAAGATAATTGAAAAATATCGAATCGTATCGAATAATATATGTGTAAAATATATTTATATATTAAGTTTAAAAATTATAAAATATTCTAAATTTTTCTTTAGATGCGGGGATAACGGGAGTGACGAAAAATGACAAGATAATTAAACACTTAAAGTCCTAAAACAAAAAATTATTCTATCACTTCAGTCGAAATTAAATTAGTTTTAACATCTCGTCTCTCGAGAAACTAGCAATAAGCTTCAGGGTATTTCAATAATCTTGGTAACAAGTTACACGCTATTAGATATTTTCTCTCGTATGATCTCAATTTCACTTATAGAATACCTAATTTAAGTAGACTTCATTCATGAGTTTCATTTTAATTGATTTCTTCTTGCTTGTGTGATTAAATTCAAGTAGACTCCATTTTATACTATCTTAAATTAATGAGATGAATTTCTATTCCTTTTTTTTTTTACCTTAATTCATCATCTTTTAGATAATAAAAATGTCTAGCGTTTTCGTCAAAGTCGTATATATATATAAGTGTATATATGATAGCTTCTCCTAAGATATTCAACAATTGATATAACTAGTTTAGGTGTACGCGCCTTACACGTGTATCTCACTTTAATGAGTTTAAATATTACACTAAATATGATATTTATTTAAATAATAAAGATGAATATAATAATTAAATTTAATATCTTTTGAGTAGGTAAAAATAGAGAATTTATTTATTAAACCTAACCTTTACTAAAAATATCTTTAAAAGTCAATCGACATTCATCTACCATCTGTAAATTGCAACAAAACAATACAATGATAAAGACATCAAAATAATACAATTATATATAATCTTTAGACACATGTTTTTTTCAAAGTCGTCCGACACTCATCTACCACCTGTAAACAATAACAAAATGATATAATAATAGAGATATCAAAACAATACAATTAAACCTAACCTTTACATAAAAAAATCGTTCAAAGCCGACCAACATTTATCTACACATGTAAAATGCAACAAAATAATACGATAAAATTGATATAAAAATAATACAATTAAACTTAAATTTTACACACAAAAATTTTTCAAAGCCGATCGAGATTCATCTACGAATTGTAAACTACCACAAAATAACAAACTAATAGAGATATTACGATAAATACAATTAAACCCAACTTTTACACAAGAAATTATTCAAAGCCAACTGACATTCATTTACGAGCTGTAAACTATAAAAAAAAATGTAATAGCAATCGTAAAGCTTCGATTTTGATCCAACTAATTCTTGTCTCAGCGAAAATTTTGACCCTAAAGAATGATTTTGAATGAAAACAAAGAA
>NW_025876045.1:0-1356 GCF_002878395.1 Capsicum annuum
CCTTATAACCTTAACGGCCACCGTTTTACCTTATAACCTTATAACCTTAAGGGCCACCGTTTAACCTTGTAACCACCATTAAGTAAACAACCTTATATTAGTAAACAATCTTATAACCTTAACGGCACCATTTAACCTTATAACCACCGTTAAAAACCTTATATTAGTAAACAACCTTATAACCTTATGACCTTAACGACAACCGTTTAACCTTATAACCTTATATTAGTAAACAACTTTATTACCTTATAACCTTAATCTCTGCCAGATATCTCATATCGTAGAATGTAGATCATTATAAACCACAATAATTAACATGTTAAAATATTTTTTCAAAAATAGGTAAAAGTTCTATTCAACTCTCAAAATTTTATTGGTGCAGTATAAATTATCACAAAATAAAAAATTATCTAAATTAACTAAAACTAAATATTTAAAGTAAATCAATTTTTTTGTTTTAATTGACTTTTATATAAAAAAAACTCTTTTTATTTAATTATTTAATTTAGAAAATTTAAATTTTAAATTACTTTTTCCTTATATAGAAATACTAATATTTAAACTTAACTTTAGATATTTAAATTACAAAATTAATAAATTTAATTTAATAAAATAAATTTCTAATGAATATTTTCTGAGAATTTATGTTGGGTCAAGATGTATCAAGTTAAAAAGAAATAAAGAAAAATATATCGTAAAATTTTATTATTGCGAAAGATAAATATAATGCACTATCCAATAATGTTTAATATTATCACATTTCTCATATGCAAATATTGCATCCCGTATTTAATTAATATACTATTCCGGTGAATTATCGATGATTACTTTTGGATATGATAAAATTATATTAATTTTTATAGCAATAACATTATTAATCGCTCTTAATCAATTAATATGAGTCATCTAGGTATTAAGAAAATAAATAATATTTAATGAAAAATAAAATAGACATAAAATATCGAAATTAACTCTTAATGTTTCAAATCAAATTTTTGTCTTTCGAACTATGGTTTTACTATATCATTCCTTATTATAAGTCATTTATGTATTAGAAAAATAAGAATAACAAAATGATATGTCAACATAAAATATTTAATTGACTATCAAAATTATATTAGTGCCACTTAAATTGGGACAGGATAGAAAAAGATATAAAGCAATATATATTATTTGAAAATAAAATATAAAGTACTATAAATAACAATAATTAACAAAAAAAATTTAAAAAAATTGACTGATTTCTACTTCAACTGCTTCAGTTGTGATTTTACTATATCACCCCTACTTAATTATTATGGTCATTTATGCATTGTGCCACATAAGTTGAGATAGAAAAAATATTATAAATCACAA
>NW_025876046.1:0-2439 GCF_002878395.1 Capsicum annuum
TGTTTTTTGCCTTTTAACCAAAAGCCATTGGCCCATAAGTGATTAGAGATTGAACAAGCCAAATGATAAGAGCGAGAGAAGTGGGCATTACCATAAGGCTGGTATTGTAAAGAAGGAAAAGATTCTCAAGTACTAAACCTGAAAATCCAAAAGAACATTTATAAAGAACGCTTGGGCTTTGGGAATGCCTATTTTTCTTTTCCATGCGATGATCAGGTACTTTCAGTCTTGGCCAGGTTACGCTGCACCCTCCATCTGGCTCTCATTTTCATCTCAAAATACTGTCCACTTTCCTTGAGGAAAATATTGTTTCCTTACCTTTATAGCATTTTGATATTTTATTACTTCAAAGGGATAAGCGACCTCCTTATAGAGTAACAAACTTATCACTGATTTTGGGCCTACTTTCTCTCTGAAAGACTAAATTTTAACTCTACCTCAAAAAAATTACCACTTAAAATAAAGGGATAGAGGGAAGTAATTCATTTAATTATATGTGATTATGACTCAAAGAAAAGCCAGTAATCTTATTCATCAATTTTCTTTGTTTGGCAGCTAAAAGATACAAAAGGTACTATACTAGTCCACTTTTTGATTTTTTATTTTACTTATTGGGATGCTATTGGTAGGGTCCTAGATATTTCATTCTGAGTGTTAGTTAACCAATATTAATTTTTCTATGAATGTAATTTTTGATATTTACGAATTGATCCAAGTATATATATGTTGCTTAAAGTTGGTTTGACACTTGATTTCTTGGATCAGTTTTTATAATTTTAATGCTAAGATTTTGTACCTACCATCCTTGAAGGGAATTAGGCCTGCATCATTGGCAAAAGTAAAGGATCCTGGAGTTAAAGCATTTATAGAAAAATGTATTGCAAAAGTTTCTGAGCGGCTGTCTGCTAAGGAACTATTGATGGACCCCTTTCTCCAGTCAGATGCTGATTCTGGAAGCATATCTAGATCCTTGAGTTCCCACCCCAGACATGCAGGTAATTACATGATTTCAGCTACACGTTGATATGTCTATAGAATGTTGACACTTTTGGGATCTTGCAGATAAGAGTGATGACCCATCTGACAGTGGAAGAAGTGACCAGGACCCTGTGCCTGAAGGAGGCAGAGATTTCACAGTGCAGGGGCAAAGAAAGGACCTAAACACAATTTTTCTTAAACTGCGAATAACTGATTCAACAGGTTATGCTTTGTGCCTTATTTCTCCACCAAACTAAGATGATTCACTTCAATAGTTTGACATTGTCTTGTATTTCAGGTCATATTAGGAATATTCACTTCCCCTTTGATATTGAAGTTGATACAGCAAATGCTGTTGCTAGTGAAATGGTTGAGGAGTTGGACCTGACAGATCAAGACGTCTCTGCTATTGCTGATATGATTGATTCTGAAATCCGGTCATATATCCCAGATTGGGCACCAAAGCAATGTCCTACCAATCACAGCACTGATGAAGTGGCTCCTTCTGAGAGCAGTGAAGCTCGTGAAGTTGCTCCGTCTGAGAGCAGTGATGCTCGTGAAGTTCCTCCTTCTGAGAGCAGTACCTCTGGAGCTTGTGATGACATTTCCCCTTCAACAATGAACTCCACTCTTTCTGGTGGTCTTGTGTTGGAAAGACTTCCTTCAGGTCGTAGGTATTGGTCTGATTCGCCAAAAACAACCAACAGTGCGAGCTCTCCACTAAAACCGGGGCCTTCAAACCTGTCACAAGCAGATTCACCAATTCCTGAAAGTAGCTGGACTGAAGAAAATGAACAATCACCTGTCAGCCAGAAAGAGGAAAGCAGCTCAGCTGATGGTGCCTTTGAGCATGAAGAGAGTGAAACTGAACATGATATTGATGAAGAGGCTGGTGCGGCTCCAGATTCAAATTCAAGTGATAACAGACAATCTGCTGATTTAATTTCCGGGACTGAGCATTATTCATCAGGGGAAAGAAAAAATCATAGCAGCAACAAATGTTCAGATGACATTGGAGATATCGTGGAGAAACTTGAGACGCTGGTAGATGAGCAGCGTAAGGAGCTTGATGAGCTCAGAAAGAAACATGACTTGGCTATCTCAGATGTTATAAGCAAACTTCCTCCTGAGATACGCAGTGGAGTGCTTGCTATGTGTGGTCACAAAATATCTCCCCATAGTCTACGAAATGAAAGAGGCTGCTCCGCTACACACTCTGAAGGCCCAAGCTCCTCTTTGAAAATGTAAGCGTTGCTGCCCTATTATTTGCTATTAAACTGTGGATATAACTAAGGTTGTTCTTTGATTGTGCCTATCATGTTACTTTTGATTGACTGTTACTACCAATCATGTTACTTATCCTTAAAGGTTTCGAGATATTCCAGAATGCTGAAAAGCTTTAGAGTTGCTGGCAGTGGTTACATGCAAAATTCAGTAGCTGGAAGTGTTCTGAATGGACCG
>NW_025876047.1:0-1179 GCF_002878395.1 Capsicum annuum
TTTCTTCCATATTTTCTCTCCAATATTTTAAATATTCATAGTCTATCATTTTATTTTGTAGTAATTGTAGATTTAAAAATTTTTGTATAATAATTTATCCTAATAGTACTGTAATGTATATATCTAATTCTAGATTTTCAATGTTATTTATTATCTTGTGTTGTTCTTCTCATAGCGAGTTTTTAAAATTATATAAACTATCACATGTACTTTTTCCTAAATTTCCTAGGGTTTCTTCTATCCATATTAATTTTTCTTTTAGATTCTCCATTATTATTCTAATTCGGTTTCTATAATTAATTTCTTCATTTAGATTATCTTGATTTTCTCTAGTTTTTCTAATATATTCTAACATTTCTTAATCTGAATAATATTCATCTGGGTGATTATCCAGGTATAACTGTTCTATTCAATTTATAGTTTCAATTTCATAGTCTAATACTTTTTCTAATATTATTCTCTTAATATTTATAATTTTTATATCTCTAAGTATATATAAGATTAATATTTTTAGATTATCTATCATTTAAAATTGGTTAAATACTTTATTATAATATTTTTTAGTTGTTTGTTTTAATCTCATTAATTCTTCTATATTTTCGCTAAGAAATTGTATATATTTTATATCTATTTTCCAAGATTATAAATATAAATAATTTATCATAGTTAGTGTGTGGGTTTGGTATGTAAGTATTTATAAGAGTAGTTCGGTAGGTGTGGTATATAATTAATTCTAGTCATAAAATATCTATCAAATATTTTTTTCAATATGATTTTTCTTATATCCACTATTTCTATATCCTTAAGTACATATAAAACGAGTATTTTAAATTTATCTACCATTTCGTCAGATAAATAATTATCCATTTTTCATAAAATTGCTATTTTCAAAATAGTCTCTTCAATCAAGCACATAACAAAATATGATCACTTTAGATTGTTATATACTAGATTATTCTTAAATAACATATTCTTCGGTTACTATTAGCATGGCAATCTGGATACTTTTCCCTTAAACAGTGCCTTTACTCTGGTTACTCCCCTATCACGGCTTTCTTGCCTCACTGGTTTCACCTTTAGGATGGCATAGTTCTTAGGGATTTTTCTCCTTTTCCACTTTGCTAATAAACTTCTTAACATGCTATTTTTCAAATAATTCTACTATAAAGCAACTAACAT
>NW_025876048.1:0-2090 GCF_002878395.1 Capsicum annuum
ATCTATCTCTTGCAGAAATTGTGATGGATCAGGAAGAGCTAAGTGACCATTTCTTATTTCTCCGCAAGCCTGATAGTTTTGCTTTTCATTTATGATACATTGTTAGTCCTCCCAACACTAGTGCTAAATGGTCCATCTTTCACAACATAATTAATATATGGCTGTTGCGGAAAGATTGTGGGTTAACTAGAATACAATCACACACACAAAAAAAAAAAAGTAGAAAAGAAAAATAAAACAAGTTTTTTTCCAACTAGCAAGGACAAGTCTCGTTTTCGTTCTATAGAATGAATGTTAAAAGCAGGATGCTTAGAATCGTATGATCCAATACGAACATAATCAAAGAATGGGATGATGTATTTTAAGATCAGAAGATCCACCTCTTTGTTTACCTGTGAGAACCTACTTAGTTGCCCATCGAAGAGCTGCCAACTACCTAAGTTAGGAGGTTTGTTGTTAGAATATCTATTCCTGTAAGAAAATAGAAGGAATATACTAATACACTCTAGGAATTAAAGTCAAAGAATATGTCTATTGGGACTATACCAGGATTAGATTGACAAGAAATATCCTTCTCTGTATATAAATAAGTTTGGATCTATCCTTCTCCGCCACCTTATTAATATCTGGAGGGAAGAAATCCGAGGTAGCCTAATGGTCAGCAAACAAATCAATGATGAGTATTTTGTTTTATGTTGTCTCTAAGTAGTATTAAGCACCTATTCAATTGAGAAAGGGAAATAATAATGCCACATCACATGTGCTTTTGTTTGCTTTCCCTACCACTTTCCAATTTGAGCAACTCTTCTCTCCTACATTTTCTCTCATCTTTATCATTAGTGAAAATGGCGCAGAAGAAGCAAAAAGTGAGAAGGTGACGACAAGGGAAGAGAAAGCTAGTGAATTTGATGGGTATTGTAATTATTTCTATTAATTACCTAGTTTTACTTTTCAGGTTGGTCTAACTGCCATTCTAGATATGTATTATGAAGATGTCTATATCGGTTTAACTGCCATTCTAGATATGTATTATGAAGATGTCTATATAGGTTTAAAGAGATGCAAGAAAGACATGAAATTTTTGTAATTAAAATTTGTGGAAGTTAACCAAACTTTTCTATAAATATGTATTTAGTTTTTAATGCCACAATTTTATTTTATTTTTAATTAATTTTTTTTTTTTGGGGGGGGGGGGGGGGGGGGGAGGATTTATACATGATATTTTTACTATATCGTTGATAACTTCAAAAAAAATAAAAAATGAGAGCAAATGGAATTTTTAGAAAATGAAGAAGAGGTATTATTTTACTTGTAAACTATAAATTTTAAATTTTGCATCAAACTCGATGCTAATGTTCATAATACTATGTCTATCAATCCATGTACGTTTATTACTCGTGAAATTTTTCTCTACATGAGTTAAATTTTAGTTAATTTGGATAAGGTACATTCATTAGCACATATTGTATATTTTTAGATAGGGAAAAGGGTCAAATATACCCTTAAACTTTGAGAAAAGGTTCAAATATACCCTCTGTTACAAGTTTGGTTCAAATATGTCCTCGTTGTTAAAGTTTAGGAGTAAATATACCCATAAACTTTGCGAAAATATCCAAATATACCCTCCATTACAAGTTTGGTCCAAATATGTCTTCACTGTTAAAGTTTAGGAGCAAATATACCCCTCTTGATGTTAAATGATTTGCTGAAAATTTACAAGCCCATTTTTCTTTTTTATAACAAAAAAGTAATTACCACACAAGCCAAATAATTGTCTCATAAGAAAAAAAATCTATCCAACTCTTTTACAACTTGAACCCGACCAACCAATTTGGACCAACCCATAACCGGACCCAAATTTTGTTTTCCATCATTGAGGGTCCTTTTTCCAGCAACAAGACAATATCTCTAGTAGTCATCTAAATGAGGGTAATTTTTTCCATCTATCTAGCCTTCAGAGGAGAAATTATGTAAGATCCCGCAAATTTTTCTAGTCGTTAAAGCTCTTTAAAGCATGTCAAGAGAAGCTTAACACTTAGAAAATTTGGTTAAGACTTGGAACTTCTTCATTTCATAAGCCTTCAAACTTT
>NW_025876049.1:0-2729 GCF_002878395.1 Capsicum annuum
GACGTGTTCATGGCTGAAAAGAATAAAATCGTGAGAATCATAAACAGTAAAAGGCTGGTTATATGACATGTGTTATCTAGGTGTACATTAAAGCTCGATGGTTCAAAGATATCAAATCTACTGATTGACCGAGTGCATCTGATGCATATTCACTATGAAAAGTTCAAAGAAAAACCTACTTATCCAGATGCAATCAGTCTTTACTAAATGATTACATGGTTGTCTGTAAATTCTTCAAAAGATATCCATTCCCCATTCATGTGGGGGATTGTTGGGTTTAAGGTGTATGTGAATGGAAAATGGAGAAAAAATGATGGAGAGAAGGCAGACACTAATTTAAAAAGTGTACTCCCAACTTAGAAAGTTCACTCATTTCTCCCACATTGGTGGGAGAAGAGAACTTGAAAGTGTTTATAATGAGAAACACTAATTCCACATGGATAGTAAGACAAGAACTAGGTGATGCCTCGCGCCGTCGTTGTCGTCGCTCGGCTCGGCTTTGGATTTGGATTTGGATTTAAAAAATGATCGATCGATGAGATCTAATTTTTTAGACAAAATTTATTTGAAACTCGTTTACAAGTGAAATGTTAATCCAAAATCTGATGGAATTAATTTTCTCCAAATGCGCGTGCATTTCAAGTGTAATTCCAAACCATATCATGAAGAGATGTGACCCTTTGAGAAAAGGCACACTGTTTCGCGCCGTAGGGTGACATGTGACCGCAGATGCAATACAAGTCGAGACCTGCGAACACAGTTCAAACATAGATGCGCACTGGAATGTGCAGAACGTCATCTGCGGCCGCAGTCCAGGCGCATCTCCAGCATAGTCCCAATGCAGGGACGTGACTGTTGCAGAAAAGGTGCCTTTCAGCTGAACCAATGCATCCTTTCTGAAGGGATACACTTAAGGCTATAAATACCTGATATTTTCCTCAGTTATTGCAATCAATTTTGACAGCAAAAACTCTCTTATTATTAACAAAAACTCTATGTGATCATTAAGTTGTTGAGTGAGTTCGTTGAATCCAACAATTTGAGGTACCGCTATTGTTCGGATTGAAGGTCATTTTATTCTGGGAGGAAGATTCCATAACCTTGGGTACAATGAGGGGAATTATTCCTTAAGGACACTCCGTGAAGTCGGGGAACTTGACCTTACAAATTCTGTTTCATCTTATTTCTGAAAATAAACATACTTCTTGGATAGATTATTAGTAATCTTGTGTTGAAGGTGTTAAAGAACTTCATAGGTGTTCTTGTTTATACAGGAACTTGTGTTGAAGTTGGTGTTGCATTTATACAGATTCTTGTACCCGAAACACCATATAAAATTAACACTCCGAATGAATTTTTCTCCATATTCATGACTCGAACCCAAGATTTTTAGTTAAGAGTGGAGCATCCCACCACTACACTGCGCCACAACCCATGTCTGTAACTAATACACAGACTTCACGTTGCTAGTACTTTTTAAACTTAAATTTGTCGTTGTGTTCTGTTTGGATTGAAGAAAAGAAAAAAATATGAAGCAATCATGTTTTAAGAAAAAAACACCTTTTACCTTCAATATTATCCTATATAAAGATCGACCAAAGTTGACATAGAGCTACACATATTATCAAAGAGTCCTGAAACAAATTGCAAGATTTGTGAAAAGTGATGGAGCGCATTTCAGGTGAAATGTTGTGGAATGTTTGTGAATTAAAGTAGACTTTTGTAATCAGTTTAGCACCGTTTCAGAAAAGCTAATAAATGGATACTTAAATACACTAAATGCTTATGGTCTCGTCTTGTAACCCAACTTTAATGAAAGACGTTTGCCTTTTGAAACAATACAGTTTTTAGCTTACAATAAAATGATTAAAATAGGTGAAAAAGCTTAAAAAAACCACAAAAAAAATTAACAAGTTTGGAGGCTTCTAAGATATGCCACATAGGATTGACTATTGATCTCTAATATACATAGAGAGAGATTGACTTAGTTCCACATGGCGCAGATGCTGCCGATTTTCGATCCGTTCAATCTTATTTTCCTTTATAAAAATCAATTTTGTGATTTTGTCACATTTGAAATCTTACCATGCATTTTTTTTTTTTATATCAATCCCTTACTTTCAATTGGCCATGTGAGTGCTGTTTCTAATTTTTTAATCAAGTAATGTGACTTACAAAAGGATATTACAGCTATGGAGGAAATGTGTGATCTTATCGAGTACCATGCTTAGATAACAAATTTTCAATTGCGTTGCTTATGCCCTAACCTTTGGGCTTTCGCCATTGGCATGAAAATAAATAAATGACAGTTCGGTGCACTAAAGTTTCCCTTGTGCGTAAGGTTCGGCGAAAGGCTAGACAATAAGAGTCTATTATAAGCAGTCTTATTTAACACTAAGGAATAGGCCCGCGCTTTGCGTGGTGAAAAAAAGCATATTGAATTATTGATGATTATATTGATCTTACAAATAATTGTCTTCACTATTATAATATGTCTGTGAAATTATAAAAATTTCAACTTTAATACATGATATATTATGACCTAAACTTTCATTTAATTCATATTTGATTCAATTTCAAAAATATTAACATAAAAAAGTTCACTCATTTTTGTGAGTGAAATTATTATCGCATTTAATACACATTTAGTATATTTCATAAGTTAAAATATAATCTCTTCATTAATTTAAAAAGAAAAGAATAAAAGAATAAAAGAATAAATTAAAAAA
>NW_025876050.1:0-2823 GCF_002878395.1 Capsicum annuum
TGGAGAAGAACCAAAACAGAATGGTTCCGCCTACTCAAAACTAAGAGGGGATGCCGCCTACTACTAAAATCCCGGTTTTTGCAACAGTTGCGTTCTTCTATGCAAGAAGAAGACTTAGAAAGAACAAAGAAGTTTGGATCCGAAAAAGTATGCTTAGGCAGTTCTTTCGCTGAGCACAACAGAATGAAGAGGAATTTGTATCATTTCAAATCCCTATTCTTATCGAAGAGAAGGAACGAGAAAAAATGAAATATTCCTACTCGAACAAGAAGTCCTATAGTTTACAACTCTTCTTTATAAATTAATTCGACCTATTGCTCCGCATCCCCCCATCAGTTTACTAAAAAGATCAAAATAAAAAGGATCGAACTACCTACTCATTATTCGGAGGTGAATCATAGAACACCAAAAGCTGTGGTATCTTATGGACCTAACATAGGTCACATACCTCACGACATAAGATTGAAAGATCCAAACCTTCTTCTTCGGAGCAGAAAGGGACGTGGCCAAAACATATAAATATCGGCGTAGTCGCTCATAGGGACATATCTATCCGGATAGAGGATAGTCTAGGCCGATTCATAGATAGATCTCTCTCGATATAGATAGGTATCTCCGTGGATAGAGATAAAGATAGGGATCCATCTAGATCTTGATTCACTATTTCCATATTTTTTCTTTTTTCTGATTGATTGCCTTTTTTTTTATTTTGACGACAAGTTTTCGTTTTCAATATTAATGCAGGAGCATTCAACCACTTGACTCGTTGGAAAGGAAACATCATTTTTTTCATTCTTTTCTTATGAGGTCGTGTACAACAACCTTAACCGCACAAGCCTGCGCTGGGCCTACCTCTATCCCTAGAGAAGCCGTATGAGGCGAAAGCTCCACGTACGGTTTTGAAGCCGAGCCTTTCCAGCAATGGGGCCAAGGGACCGATATGATGATTGGTTTAGGTAGGGCGGCTGGCCTACTATGGGCACTTGTAGGGATTAGTGTGTGAGACCGCAATCCACAAACTGACACATGGGACTCACCCTTTACTTGGGAATAGAGAGGGGAAACATAGCATGTCACAAGAGCGAGGTGAGGGTTAGAACCCTACTACGAGAGGGACGCCTCGCGAGCTGGACTTTTAGAGATGAGGCTTTTTGGCGAAGCCAAGTCAATTTCGGGCCACCAAACCCTGCAACTGATGAGAAGGCCCTATGGAGTAAAGGAAAGCGTGTACGTTGTCACACTCCCTACCTTCCAAAGGTGCCTAGAGGATGGGCCAGATGCAGCAGAGCAACGACTGAGGAGCGGGTTCCCCACTGGAAGGGGGACAGGAGACGGGCATCTCAAGGCACATCACGACCTACAGGCAACACCGACGACACCTGGAAAAGCAACCTGATTGGGTGTCAGAGGATCCATAGTACCTGCAGCCTCCCGGACTTCATATTCATCATTTTGGAAAGCGAGGGGAAGGGATCTCTTTTCTGCAATGGGAAAAAAAGAGAGCTGATTTGACTCGGCACAACCTAACAATACATCCAATACCAATGATCTGTGCCTAGAATGCGTTGCTAGATCTCTGCTCTAGAAAGCTATACAGGTAACAACGAACGCGCTTTGACCCCGGGCTTTCATTTCATTACTTCTTTCACGATGAGAGAACCGCGTCCGCATCAGTCGAAGTGGTAGTTAATGTTTTTTAAATAAAGCTCTGTTGAACCCCTACTTGAAAGGGAGAATAGCGGAGTTGTTGTACAGCCTAAGGTCTTTTCCTACAGAGAAAGCGGCTAACTACCTGCAAATTCTAACCTAGACCCTTCTATTACAATTAGTTGCTTCTTGATGTACTTTATCATATAAAGGCCAAAGTAGGCCGAAACGGACAAATTCATTGGTTGTCTTTTGGTGTCTTCCTTATGTGTGATGCATGTGCCCTATTCAAATAGACTATTCTTGTCGTTTAGTAGCATTCGAATGGTTTATCTTGGAAATCAAATTCCTGAGGATTGGCCTCTTGCTAGCTAATTTACCGAGTAAGTTAGTAAGTGATTGAGGGCTACCTTTGCCCAACTCTTACCACAGGCTGGCTTCGACAGATGTCAGAGTGAATTTGATTCTTCGATTCAATTACTTTTCCAATTCCAACCCCGCGCGTGGATGTAGAAAAATGTGTGAATGGCATACGCAAGATTGGGGATGGACAACGGAAATTTATTTAGTATAGTCAGCTAGGAAGCACTAGCTAGGCAAGTCATACTGGGAATGCTGTTCCACACATTGGCTCAATTCTACCTTCCACATCCAATTCTTCCTTCATTACAAGGCCCAGCCCTTATTGCGCAACTAAACTCTCGCCTTATTGCGTTGCGGCATTCACTCGAGCTAGGAAGCCTGCTAGTTGTACTAACAGCTTGAAGTCGTGTCTTGAAGGCTTGCTCCCAACCCCCAACCTAGGAACAACACTAAGATGTTTCATTTTTATTTTTTTGGTTAAAAACATCGCCTAGTATAGTGATAGTGCCTGGTCCACAGCTGCGGAGTCCGCCTTCCCTTGAAAACACCTCCCAGAGGGGAGGGTTATAGTACAGATGTACGCTAAGGAATATTATTAGTAAGACAGACGTATAAAGTGCATATGTACTATAGCTTCAAAAGAAAATAGATCATTGTACGGGTGTTCTGGTGGTGCCCCCGTCTGGTCTACTATCATCTTTTCACCGCCGCTAGACTACTTTGGCCCACCAAATGGCACAACCACAGTAGCTGGCTTGGCTCCCTATTGCTCTGGTCTACACTCCCCTTGTGAGTCGCCACCCTCATGTACTA
>NW_025876051.1:0-2305 GCF_002878395.1 Capsicum annuum
TGAGAGCATAAATTATGAACTCTCTCTCGTGTATTGAATTAAAGATAATGGTTTTGTGATTTGAAAGATGTTTTTTCAATATTATAGCATTTGAGAATGATTTGAAACTGTTGAGAGGGTGTTTCTTGATATAAATGTGTCCTTGTATTCAAGAGAAAGAATTACATGTGAATTGAGAACTTTGACATGACCACCTTGTACTGTACTACTGAAATGCTTGACAAAGATGAGTTTCTTGCATGTGTTTACATGAGGTTTGAGAAAGAGTTTCTTTGAATTGAATTATTGAAATGGTGGTCCCAAAACTTGTGTTTTGAAAATAGAGATTTATGATAGACTAATAATGGATTAGAGATGTGACTTGCAAGTAAATGGTTTGATGATACCATATGTATTTATGCCACAACAGATTATGTTTTTAAGGCATGTTTTCAGAGTATGTTTTCAGAGACTGTATGCTTTTATAGAGTTTTAAAAAGGGGCTTAAAGAGGGTTAGGTGGTTACCCAAAGAAGGAGCAAGTTGAAGCAACTCTTAGCCTAAAACTGTATTTGCCAATACGAGTAGATTATTATTATACACTGGCGATGGTCATGTGGCATAGTAGATTATATTTTTGCATCTTCTTTTATTATATAAATATTGTTCATGATTACTAGATAAATTTGGATACCTGGACCTTCATAGTTTGGGATGTCTGTCACGGCCAGGCCCTAATTTGGGTCGTGACAAACTTGGTATTAGAGCACGGTTCATGGTCCCAGGGTATCTACAAAATTGCATCGGATAGAGTCTTGTTTATGGGTGTGTAGCGCACCACACTTATAAGTAGAAGGCTACAAGGTGTTTAGAAATGTATTTCTTTCTTCATGCTCTAGTTCGTGCAATAGAATTAGAATATTCCTCTTTCATAATCTAATTCATGCTATGCTATTGCCCATATAAAAGTAAAGTTATTCCAATTCTTCCCTTACTTTGATGTGCTCAAATATATCTCATTGTTCCAGAAGTTTAGAATTTAAATGGTATAGTCCTTTCTGATTGAGCCATATAAGATTTTAAAATTGTGTAAGGGCTTGAGAAAAGTCTGTTAGTTCTTCAGAGTGTATTGATTCTAGTGTGAACCGTGATTCTGATGAAATCGTGCTTTTCTGCCTGCGGTATTGAGTGTATTCAGTCCTTTTTAGAATTTATATTGCAGACGTTATGCCTAAAATGGGGAATAATGTGTAGCATAATGTTGGAACTATATTTGCACCAGAATAAACGTATAAGTTAAAGTGTTGCTGTTATGATCTATTGGTAGTGAGATTAGACCAAGAAGCTAGTAATATGAAGTCACAACATTAGAAGTCAGAGTAAGGGTGTCTTTTGTGTAAATAAATATTTTAGTTGAATAACCGATGTTTGAGGATGATTTACCCCTTTATAGTGATAGACTATGTGGTAGTTAGTAGCATATGTGGATTATATGGTAGTCTATGGGGCTCTTTCGATTCACTAGCATAATTGCCTTGTCATTTCTCTCATTTTCTTGTTCAAAACACAAAATCAAAGTCTAGTGAAGCCGTGTAAGGCCTATTTCAATTCACTAGTAACTTGTTGTTTATCTTGTTGTTCTTGTGTTGGTTGGAACTGGGGTTTAGAGGCGTAATGGAAAGAAAATTAGTAAGGGCAATTTATTGAATGTATGTATAGCCGAATCTTTTGGTATTAGATTGAGTTGGTATTAAGGTGATACGTCCTTATGTGTTAGTTTAGTAGAAAGTAGATAAGGAGTTATTAGCTAAGGTTAGTTGTTGTTTGCTCTAAGTATGAAAGTTGCTAAATTAGCAAGTAAGTTATAATTATAGACACAAGGTTGTTTGTGGAATTTGAAGATAGTCTAGATATATGCTTGGGTAAGTAAGTGTGATATGAGAAAGCCTTATAAGTAGATAAGATTGTATGGGGTTATAATATAAGATTAAGGTTGACCTTGTCTATTATGTGACTCTACTCCCTTGTCTTTCTTTTCCTTGGTAGTTATAGACTAGTACTACTTGTGAGAAGGTATGTAGTAGATTTTGAGGCATAGCACTGATGTCATGAAGGTGGATGTGATTATTTCTTGGTTAATGATACTAGTTTTATGGAAGCAATCTAATAGGCTTGAACAGTGCATGCAAGAGCTTTAGTTTATTTGATTGTTAATGAAGTATGATGTTGTATATATGAATTAGAAGTATGCCAAGGTGATATGAGGTTACGGTATTTTTCTAAGGCTATTACATGTTGTGTGTGGCTAGTGGTGCCGTTGAGTTGCT